>NW_011364195.1:216590-251660 GCF_000735185.1 Notothenia coriiceps | reverse complement strand
ACCCACCAGATGGTGTCAGTTACAACTCGCCCCCTTCCTCTTTTATACCCGAGTGTCCACAACATTACGCCTCAGGTTCCGATGATACGATAACAAAATCGATCATGGACCTTCTGCCTAAGGGTGCCTTGGTACCACGTACACTATGAGCATCCTTTATGTTCGAACATGGTGTTTGTTATTGGCCAATCATTGACTACAACAGAAGTCAGTAAATCAAACAACACTCCGTTCAGATCAGGGGGGCAGGCCGTTCCTCCCAATCATTCCTCCTCCAAGTTCTCCATCATTGCCACATGTGGCGTTGAAATCTCCCAGGCAAAGATTAAGAGTCCCCCTTCAGGAGCCCCCCATACCAGGACTCCTTTCCAGGGTCTCCAAAGAAGGCAGTAATACTCTGAACTGCTGTTGGGTGCATAAGCACACACAACAGTCAGAGTTTTCCCCCATAACCCGAAAAGGCGTTAGGAGGCAACCCTCCTCGTCCACTGGGGTAGACCTCCCCAACAACGAAGCAACCCAAGCGGGGGGACTTTTGTGAGTATCCCACACCCGCCCGGCGCCATCACACCTTGAGCAACTTCCGGAGGAAAGAATAGAGGTCCAACCTAATCCAGAAGTAAGGTTCCAGAAGCCGACGCTGTGGCGAGAGGTGAGCCAACCAGATCCAACTGGTAAACGCTCCACCTCCCGCACAAGCTCCGACTCCTTCCCCCCCAGAGAGGTGACGTTCCACGTCCCCAAAGCCAGCTTCTGTCGCCCGGGTCTGGTCCGTCGAGACCCTCTGCCTTCACTGCCACCCTTCTGGCAGCGCACCCGACCCCATCGCTGTTTCCCGTAGGTGGTGGGCCCGCGGGACGGAGAAGCGGAGGTGTTGCCCACGTCGCCTTTTCGGGCTGTGCCCGGCCGGGCTCCGTGGCAAGCCCGGCCACCAGACGCTCGCCGACGAGTCCTCCTTCTGGGCCTGGCTCCAGAAGGGGACCCCGGGCTTCCTCCGGGCCGGGTATCCTCACTTCGTGTGTCGTCTTTCATGAGGTCTTCTGAACCAATCTTAGTCTGACCCCTTGCCTGAACATTTGTTTTCCTTCCAAAATAAAAAGTCATGCCATAGAGGGTTAAAAAAAAAACTATGATAATTATTTTCCACAATCACCATAAAGGAACAAAATCTACTTTGTCAATTTGTCTCAAAATATGTATTTAACAGCGGGTAATGGGAGTTATTAGCAAACAGTAAAGAGAGAATATAAATGTGTGTTTGCAGCGGCGTGTTATTAGATTTTAAATGAGCAACTGAATATTTTATATATATATTATAAGAACATGTCTACCTGTGTTTTGCACAACAATAAACACTTAAGGTTTGATGTGGCCAACTTTCTAAAAAGAGATTTAAGATGAATGTTGAAAACGTTTTTAAGTCACATAAGAAAATAACATTAAATGATTTATTATACATGGAAAATATTCAAATATATTCTTAAGAAAAGATTGAACCAAGCCAACTTTCCTTAATTTGTTCCTAAATGATTGAACTAAACAAATCTAGCACCATTTTACCTAATGTTAAATACAACAAAACTATTAAGAGCTTCAAGTTATTAAACGGGCCCTATTATGCATATATTCAAGTTTGTATTTTGTGTCTCTACTGCGACACGTTTAATGTTTGAAAAAGCTCTTTATTTTTCTCACACTGCCTGTGCTGCAGCACCTCTTTTCACCCTCTGTCTGAAACCACAGGCCAGTCTGCTCTGATTGGTTAGCTGGTCCAACAAACGTACATAAACAAGCTTCCAATACAGGCACAAATACCTCTTTCTAATATCCTCTAATTATGTGGACTGTGATACCCCCCACAATCAATACAGCTTGCACAAACTCTACCCTCTTTCTTCCATGCTGAATTCTTAGCTATGGACGGTGTACTCGCAGCCTGCGACCTCTGACCCCAACACGCCACATCTCACCCCCCCGGGGACTGTCGTGTCTCGGCTTCTCTCTGTACTACATGCTCCTCCACATCCGAATGACAGGCCCCATAAACCACCTTGGAAAACAACGTAGCCTGGCGCCCTGCTCACTGGAAAGCCTGTGGGATTGGGCACAAGTCTAGTCTTGTGTTGATCAATAATGTACTCTCATCACCATCGCAATACCTGTCCCCTCCGTTCCTGAGAAGAAAACAGAATAAATAGCCCAGCCTGGATTTGTTGCTCCCGATGACGGATAATGGGAGATAACGTCGCCTGGCAACTATTCTGCAGCGTTCATACACCGAAGGGTCTGGACGCGAGGAATTCTTACTCTGAGCCTGGATGTGTATTCTTGTATTGACAGACTGTCATTATAAACATCCTCCTGTAGCTCAAACTGACAATAAAGTAAATGAAATGCTTCATTCGTCTTCATGCGCTCTTTTTAGTTTTGTGCACAGAAGCCATGACAAAAGCTGTGTCCAGTATATTCCCTTTACTGCTGCTGCTGTCAACATAAGAGATCGCCTGACAATACAACACACCCAATTAATATCTGAGGCTTCTGCTGTATAAATATAATAAGTACTCTTTCTACATGCTGGCTGATTTGTACAGCCGGTCACTGCATGAATCATTCTGTCCACCATCTGCGGATAAACAATTCATGGGCTTTGAAAGCAATGTAGGCATCAGAGACCTTGACTGAAAAAGTCATTTATATTTAAAACTCTTGAGTACTTAAATGCAGTTTACATCATTCCCAGGCTGTATTCTCCATGTTTACAAAAGAGAAAACACACAATGTATTCGACAACAGTGAAAAGCCAGGAGGAAGGCAATTTAAAAACACACATTTCAAAAGAATTTCCTAGTTTCATCCCACCTGTCCTTCAGTGGTGTTTATCGAGTGTAAACAACTGCCACCAAGCATGTGAATGCAGAGAAAGCAGACCCAAAAGACAAAAATGTCAAACAGCCGTACATCTAGAGCAAATCAAAACGGACGAGCCAAAGCAGAACATTTAGCCTCCTGTGGCTCTGTCTGCCTCAGAGAAATCAGTCACGGCCAACCATGGTAATGCTGGAGGGACTGCCTGCTGTCAGCCTGAGATGAGCACTCACAGTTTCTACCACAGGGTCCATGTGTTCTGACTCGCTGTACCCAAAATGAGCTTTTAGCTGCCTGCCTGTCGGACAGAAAAGAACACCCTGTTTAAGAGCTGACACAAACTGGACCTCTAGCAAAAGACGAGAGGAGAGGAGAAACATGGATTACTCTCCCCATTACTTTCAGTGCACAAAAAAAAAAAAAACCTTAAGAGATATTTTTGGTGATTTATGAAAGAATAGGATATTTCCATTTGTCAGTGTGTCCTTATTAAATAATAATCGAATTAAAGCAGGTTAACAGTAAGTGAAGTCAAAAGTTAAGAGTCTACAGTGAAGCTAGCTTTGGAGGTAAATGCTAATGCCTGCATGCTAAGATGCACTTAACAACATGCTGATGTTTAATAGTGCTCACCTTATTTCACATCTCACTGTAGCGTGTTAGCATGCCAACCTTTGCAAATTTGCGAAACACTGAGGCGGACGGAACATTTGGTAATGCAGGTTTTAGGGGTAAAGTGATCATAAGAAGGCACCACATGAAAATAAAGGCTTTACTTAAGGTGAAAAGCAAAATGTGTCTCAAAAATCATTGATGAAGCTCATGGTTGTGTAGTATGTATCCCCTGGCGACCATAAACAAACATAATACCAAACCATCCCATAATTGTTGAGATGCTGTATTTCATATGTACACCGATATGCTCAAAATCATGGTATATTTAATGTTATGAAACGGACAAGTCAAATCAAGCAATCTGATTGGTTCTTAGGCGTGATATAATGAGCGTATACCACGTAGAATTGTAGTTACTTACTTTTCACAACAAGTCAGTATCCCTCCGCGTCTCAGAAAAGTTACAACCGTTACAACCGTTACATTACGTCCGTTATAAAACTAACTAACTAACAAAGCTTAAGATGGAAACATGTAAGGGATAATGTGCAGCAAGGACTTATTGACCGTTGTTAAATGACGCTCACATCTGCAGAAAGAAGTCTGGTCGATTTAACAGTATACAGTTGGGGTATACAAACTGGGACAAGAAAACAGCGGAGAAGTAACGGGGCAGAAACCCTCCTTTTTACGAAACGGTCCAGACATAGACATCAAATGGTTGCCAGTTACTCTGGCATTAGGGCAGGGATATCTAGATACTTTCCAACGTTTGACATAATGAATTGTGCTACTTTTAAAGCAAGCAACGATGTTTTCAAATCTGTAATCAAAAATCGACCAATCAGATTGCTTGATTTGACTTGTCCGTTTTATAAATATATTTACATTTCGTCCGTTACGTTACATTTAAGGTTAACTTCGACCTCCGGGGTGGCCTTACTATAGTATGGAGGAGTGGATTGAGCAGTGCCTATCTCCAGAAAAAAAAAGCACCTAAACGACGACATGCAGAGCGACGTGAAGAGCAGGTAGACCAACTGGAAAAGTACCACCATTCAAAAGCTTTCTGATGCGGGTCTTGAAACAAAGCAGAGAAATGATGACCGTTAGTGGCCCCAGGTTTGAAAGCTCTCTCCAGAGCTACTGGAAGCCCAATCTCGGGGACCGGAGAAAGTGGAGCAATTTTTCTCGCCACGCGATTGGTAAGCGTGGTTCGCGTCGGGCCGAACCACGCCCCTTAGCTGTGATATAATGAGCATATACCACGGCCTGTCGTGAGCTATTGCTTAATTATAGTTATTATTTATATACAGCACTTCATCACATCTGATTGTTTACTTCTTATTCCACATCACAGGGGGTCAAACTTGAGTGAAAACAAACAAAACAGTAAAACCAAAATGATTTACAAATGGAAGCTTTAAGGTTCTTACCAGCCTGACTTCATCCAGTAGAACGAAGAGCAATGTTAAAACCACACAAACCAAGTGTTTCCTGCAGGTTTTGATTATATTTCCTTTCAAAATACTGTAAAAATGGCATGAGTTCAAGCAAGTTCTTTCTCCAGTTGCATGGCAGCAAGAAGTGCAAGATCACAACATTGCGAGATCAAGGGAGAATCCCAAGATCATTTGAGAATAGGTAGCGCGTAGAAAAAACTTATTGCAGAATCTCTACTCAGTTCTACTAAAGGATTTATATTGTCATATCTCCAGGTTGAATTAAAACAAAATACACAAGGTAAAACCAATAGACCTTCCTACACTTCCAAAACCCGCTCCAACTCAACTTTTGAGGTAAATAAAGAAAAGGAGTGCTACTCATAAGACGGGTTCTACTAAATTGAACATTTAAAAAAAATTGTACGAGCATTGGAAAACACGCTCTCATAGTGATTGAACAGTATTTCATTATTAAATATCCTTTGTTGTTCAAACAGCTGCACAGAATTCAGATTCGCCGAGGAGAATGTATTCCCTGACAACTCCATTAAATTAATTAGCATAGATTAAAAACAATGAAGGCAGAAGCAGGGACTGGAACCCCTGTTGTTTTAATAAAAGCCAAGTTGTACAGAAGTCTTTCTAATGAAGGCAAAGGAACGCGCGTCTGTTCTCTTTGTGATGCGCATGGAAATGGCTTGTATAATTCCACTAACAAAAGTCTGCCGTTTAATTAAAGACAAACAAAATATAACCCTTTTATGACAGTTGAAAGGCTTTATAAAAGTATCGTTAATGAGCTCTAAATGGCCACGAAGGAAAGAAGTCACTGCCATGGCCAGTGAACGCCGCCAGGTAAAAGCCTCCAGGACCAATTACTGAGCGGGTCAGCTCACAGCAAGACACACAAAGAAAGATAGTCACACACATATCAACACACCCTGCTCGTAGCTTAGGGGGACTTTTTGTTGAGCTGCAGTGTGGCCAAAGCACCAGAAGACCTGTTTCTGCGGGCAGTAATGTGCTGTACTCAGATCTGTCTGAACAGGCATTATGGAGCCAAATGGCCACGGGAAATATCTTCGAAACTCCCGACCACAGTAGATGATAAGGAGGTTTTGTGTTTCAGTGCAGAGAGAATGTTTATGCACTCTAATTGGGCTGCAGTCTTTAATTTCATCTCTCCCGGCTCGAGCAATGTTTTGCTAACAATTCTTTCTTAATGGTGAAATCCTTCCGAGTCTTGTACGCCAACCCCCCGCCCCCTCCCCTTCTTCCCCATCCTTCTGCTCAAGGACAGCAGGGAATACGACAAAGCGGGGCCGGAAAGAAAAAGGACAGAAACAATGATGGCTTGAAAAGCAAAGGGTAGAAAGGGGCTCTGAGGAAGAAATGGGAAAATGTAGAGAGTTAATAGAGGTTGACAGGAGGGATTATGAAAGAACAGAAGAGAACAAATGAATTCAACACTGTCCATTATACCAGACGCTTTGTGGTGCAGTGCCACAAGCCAAATGCCCTATTTATCCCAGGCATAATTACACGGCAATGAGGCCCTGCTGATGCCCAATGCGAGGTTAAGTCGATAGGTGACCCAGATTTAAAGCAGCCGTGTCCTGTAATGGCATCTACAGTCAAAGAGCCTTGCCTGGATTCCAATAACCCATCTCATCTGTCATAATAAAAATGTTGCTTGCAATTTGTGCTGCCCACTCTCTCCCTCGCTCCCCGCCTCTCATGTTCCCTATCCTCACCCCCTCTCTCTCTGACTCACTTTGCAACCTACACACTCGTGCGGACACACATACACAGTGGTTCAGTGCTAATACTTTATGTCACTGGGCTCATATCGATTCCGGAACAGTATCCACCGATTTAATTACCCATGCTGCGTATATAAAATACCCCACCAACCAATCATTATGCTCTGAGCAACATGAGCCAGCCAGGCTCGAGGTATCTTGCCTAACAATCCTGTTAAAGCATAAAGCTTTTAGTGCTTTTGACCACACTCCAGAACCACTTGTATCCTTGACCTCTTGTCTTTCTCTTTTTGCTCCTCAACCACTCTCCCTGCCTGCCCTTTTTGTCCTCGTCCACAACCTTTTCTCTCTCTCTGTATTGTTTTCTTCTTCAGTAACACCAAAGAACTCCTTTGGTATTAGTAGAGTAATTTTGTATTTGGGGAAAAGGCGATGATTTGATATAATGAAGTACATTTTCTCAAGTACTGTCATTAAGTACAGTGTTGAAGTACTTGTCCTGTGAGTGATAGAAACCAAATAGAAACATGTGGGATTGAAGCCTTTGCACACAACCCCAAAAAGCATGAAAGGGCTTCTTTAATGCATCAATACTCATAAAGGTATGTTATGTATAAATATGGATTAATTTGATTCTTAAGTAGGTTATCATGCATAATGAGTGCTTCTACTTTTGGTACTTTAAGTATATTTTGATGCAATTACTTTTGTACTTTCACTCAAGTAAGATTTGAATTTAGGCTTTTAATAGTAACAGTATTTTACAATTTAGTATCGCTACTTTTACTTAAGTAAAAACCTCTGAGCACTTCTATCTTGGTAAAAAAATGATTTTCCACTTGTCATGAGGAGTCCTCTGGGTGTTGGGCTCTGGATTGAGATTTTTAAAGTGTAACGTAATGTTGTCATGAGGGTCATCTACTGTAAGAGTGGGCCTTTTTTTTTTTACAGAAAGTTAAATGTGTAGGAATTTGGACCATGGAGTTTGAAAGACCGGTATTTACTAGGTATAGAGGGAGACACAATTGAGTTGCATTATGGCAACTGTAGAATAATGTTGTTTTTTTCAGCTTTAGTGAAATAAAGAATTTAAAACCAGAATATTCTTTGGCCTCTGCTGGATTGATTTTCACCTTCCCTTTCCTTTATCCGTCTCTTGGGAGTCCCTCAACCCAATGACAGTGCAAAGCTGAATCACTCGAGTGGACCTTCAAGCCCACAATGTGGTTATTAAACAGTTGGATTCCAGAAGAGAAATCACATTAACTTGATTCAACATATCTGGTGTCCTTCAGTATGTTCCTTTTGATACTCTTATGCTTTTAAAAATAAGTTATGACTCGCTGAAGACATGCCAAATGTTGATCTAAGTCTTGAGTTATTTCTGTCACTTAACTTGATTTTTTAAGATCTATTTTAGAGACACAGGATTTATAGATGTAATTGTATTATGTCTGACATTCTTTCCTGCTGTCACTCTCCATTGTAGCTGCATTGGTCAGGAATGAGCTATAAAGACAAAAGAACATGACTCAGAGTGAACAGCAGCGAGACATTATATAAGGAAAAGAGCTCAAAGCCTTACGCAACCGCCTACACTGACCTACAGTAGTCAGAACAAAGATGTTGAAGGAAAAATATGTGTCCAAATATCATTACCTGAAATGCATGAAAACAACCCAATTCATTGTTTTATTCTTATTTACTACAACTTTATCCCCTGAGGTGATGGCTGTGCAATTTATCAGCATGTCTGAGATGAAAGACAAAAGGAAAGTGACATTTGTGATGTTGATTTTTATTTCTGAGTAATGAGTTGACCCTTATGTCTCCATTTGAATACAAATGTGGAGGCTGTCTCTCTATGCCAGGGAGTGAAGGTAAACAATGCGCATTCAAACGATTTGTGTTGTTCTGCATTAGTCTGAACCCGTTACCCTATCTGCAATATGAAACTAGATATGACGTTGATCATTTGGTTGTGATATTGTAATTGTAGACAATGCGATATAGTATCTCAAATTAGCGCTGTTATTATAGTTTCACTGATTGACAATTCAAACTGGCCTCTTCAAAGGTTTGACTCACTTTAAAGACTCACCTAATATGAAAAAAAGATAATTCCCACGATGTTACTACCACGTGTAGAAATACATGTGCTCAAGATTCTGCAATGAAATTCATTGGGGAATAATCACTCAGTTTAATCCAGATTTTGTTTAAGAAGTTATAATTATTTCAACATGCTAATTATTACGTTTTGTAAAGACATACTGTGTTCAGGGGTCAAAAATATGTTTTCCTCGATTGTATTCGTCAGGTACAAATCCTGCCTTATCTGGATTAAGGGCTATTGATAAGATGACAAAGTTATTGAACAAGGCTAAAGCCATATTATCCGTAAATCTATAAAACAATGATTCAAATAACTAAATGTAATATGATAAGGACACCTAGTGACACAGGGACATAGTCAGTGACTAGCATAGAGGCGCATTTAGCAGCTAAAGAGTCAGATATTTCTCTTAGGAGTCAGTAAAGACCAGACAAGACCAATGTTGCTGGATGTGTGAATAACTTCCCCATTTCCCCTTAAAATGTGATTATATGTCATGGTTACACTCACAGCTCGTTTCCACTGCTCCCAAGTGGCCTACAGAAATTCAGTGAATGCAGGTTTAATGCTGCTGTTAAATGGTCAGCATCATATATTTCTTTAATGCTGACCATCTTGGCGGGTGTTTAATTAAACTTGCTGATACCGTGACGGAAGAATGGCTTTGTGCGTTACCAGGAACACTAAGCTTCAGTGGCTCATTTACTGTCATCTGATATCTGACAACGGTGGGGAAAGATGCAAAGTCATCACCGGCTAATTGGGCTGCAAACAGTAAGAAAGCTCATTAGGATCTATTGTTTAACGTGGACAGCGAGTCTTCACAGAGGTTGCCAAGCTGTGTTTGCAAAATCATTCACATCAATCTCTCCTAAAAGTCCACAGTACAGTATGTGTAGCAGTGGGAGAGGAAATTAGAAAGGTGGCCATTTAAACAAAAGGAGGACTGGGATTTTGTCCAATTCATATTTAACCGGGATACAATCAACTGGAGGTGGAGAATGAGGGAGGAGGAATGTGAAGACTGGAGACTGCTATCAACTAGAATGCTGATTTTACTGAGAAATTATGGAATCCCAATATCGCTTTTAGCATGTAAATGAATACCAGAGTCTTTATGAGTGCTCGATTATGGCAAAAATCATAATCTCGATTATTTGGGTCAATAATTGTAATTGCGATTATTAAATGCGATTATTCATTGACTTTGAAAACATCCATTTATTGGAGAAAAAAAATGTTGAACAGTATGTTTTGACAGTTGATTACAGTGAACTCTAAGTATAATTCAACTGAAAGACCAACAAAAACAATTATTAAAAAAAAAAAAATAATTAATAATAAAAAAATAATCGTTTTATTTTCAATTATGTTGTTTTCGTAATCGTTGCAAGCCATAATCGTAATGGCGATTAAAATATGATTAATTGAGCAGCCCTACCCACGCCTGCATCTATATTTTCTACAACAACATTAAGGTATTCCCATGTGTTTCCCTGTTGTCTAAGGAAACAACATGCAGATCCAGCTTCATGCATTGCTAGGTAAAACCCAGACTTAAAGAACAGATGTTAAAAACACAGAGGGACACCAATGTGCCAATCAAAGATGAGGAATTATTTCCCTCCCTCTGTTTCTCAGCAGTAGGTCTTTGCCGTGCAGCGCTAGCGGAGTCATTGTTTGTGCCCATTATAAAAGTTCCGGCCCTCACTAAAAAAAAAACAAGGCTCCTCAAACTTGACAGCAAATCTTTACTAAAAGCATATAATAGGAAACTTTTGTTCCTGCACAAATGCCAAAATTATGCCAAACGCATGAGTAATGGAGGCAGGTTGCAGGACCCATGCCACTCTTTGATCAAATACATTTTAAATAGTTGGCAGACTAATAGAATACTTTATTGAGGCATATTGAATGGTAAAAAGGGTGTGTGTTCTATTAAAACACGGGTTAATTGGCCTGTCAGACCCTGGTGTTGACTTTGTTACAAAGCAAAGATTCTGCTGAGTCATGCCAGGCCTAACGGGAAACATTCACTCTATACCCAATGAAATCTTTGACCTTTAAAACGGTAAGGGCAATCACAGAACAAATACTTCCTTTTTTGTATTGAAATCTACAACAAACAGTGCTGCAGTCAGTTGTTCTTGACAAAGCAAGCCGTTTCACCTCGCTCATCCTTCTCTGCCTATTCAGCTTGTGAGGAGGGGGGACAGCGATAAATCAAATTGCCCCCCCTCCTGCTGCAGTGCTCCACAGGTCCAGGAGGACAGTGTCCACTTCCTTACATTAATCTTTTAATGGACTCCCCTTCCTTCTCTTTGGCAGCTGCACTTCCCCCGACAGGTCAGCAACGATTGCCGGGGTCATTAGTCCTCGGATAGGCTGAACGATAAGATCAGCAACAACGGGGACAAGGTGTGGGAGAGACAGCGCCGAGCTAGCTACACGGCTCGGGTTAAAGAGGAGAGTCGTCTCTGCAAGGTCGTTTCCAGAGAGGGAGACAACTGGAGTAAATTTAGATCCGAAGAGCAGTGTCTGGGCTGTGTTGCATTGCTTCTTTGTAGATAGATCACAGTGTATGAAATGCATTCAATTACACAGGCTGTTTGTTTTTCAGTGAAAGCCTTGTTACACTGTTGGGAAAGTTTTGATACAAACTGAATAGATTTGAAGCCTTTCAGTCTGCGGCAGAATACTTAATGTATTAACTTTTCAAATCTGCAGCGCTGGCCTGCAGATCAAGGTCGACTCTGAATTGTATGAGTGAGTTCTCTGGTTCAGATCACAGCGGATAAGGCTTGAAAAGGCCAGATCTTTCTCTTAATGAGCCCAGAGGACAGCTTTTCATATAACAAAAAGGAAGAGATAAGAGGAAGGATGTTTGTTCTCCAGGAAAAGCTTTTTGGCCCGTCGTCTGATACAGTTTTCACAGCCGACCGCAGCCCGGTTAAAATTAACTGCAGACAAAAACAGTTCAATCCATATTGTCCGAGGGGAACAAATGGGCTGCAGCTGATGGGTTGATAGTGGGTAAATGTATTCCTTAATCTACACTGGGTTGTAAGGGTAACTGGGTATATGTGGCCCACTACTCACAACAAGTCCCTTGAGAGATTTTACCAATTGCCATTTCAGAAATTAATTCAGTGACCTACAGTAATGTGGTTTTCATTTGCACACTATTTGCTGCCAGACAATTGTGTGTGTTCTGTATTTCCTGAGCCACAAAAGCATTTGAAAGTATGACAAACGTCCAATATGGATACATGACAGCCAACGGAGTGTATGCATGATCTGTGACTCTGTAGTCCCTAGACTTAAAGGCCGTGCATGCCAAATGTTTAGCTTTTCCTTTATAGCTTTCTATCTGGGCAGTTTTTGAATGTCACAGAGTAGATTTATAATACTAGTAGTGGTATGTAACTAAGTACATGAATTTAAGTACTATACATACAGCTTGTGGCAACTATAGATAAACAGTAAGCAAACTTAATTCATGCCTATTGTTAGTTTTCACAGCTGTCAAGCTAGCATGTTTAGCTTTGTCAAAGACTGCAATCACAGCAAGGCAGTGGGCAGGTTCCTTGTCTGTATGTAGAAGGACAGTTAAGTCGTCCAATCATATCACGCAGGACAAATACAAATAATTGGAAGGTCTTATTAAAAGCCAGCAAAGGGAAAGATGCCATACAAGATGTTATGACATCAGACACAAAGCTTTAATTTAGACTCCATCAAAACTTAAATTCTTAAATTAGTTATCCGAACTCCTGCCTTCCTGACTGAATCAAGAATGTGAACAATTTAACTACATGTAGTTATTAATTGCTTCAAGATAAGGGAAGCAGCATGCGGCCTAAACATGCCTTTTTACACAAGATAACATTTATAAAGAATCTGATGATGTGCCTTCTTTTTACTGAGTAATTATATTATAGCCACTAACCAAACGATGATATGGTTTGCATAACAGCAACCCCGAAACCACGCACACACACAACGCGCGAGTCAGATTTAGTAAGCAGCGTGGGATGTTGGACCCTCACTCAGAGCAACAGCCAGCTCTTCTTATTATTTTAGAAGACACAAAACACTTGAACTGATTAGTTCTGGGAATAAATGATCTCTAATTAGGCTAAGTGCTTCAGTGGGAATATTTTAGAGGAAGAGAAGTCCTGAATGGTTTAACCACAAAAGTATGTTCTGTTTCTTGTGATAGTGAGAGGCGGAGAGACGGAGAGAGGCTGTGTGGGTGGTGTGTGTAGTATTCAAATTAACTTCCTTTTGTAGTTTGCTTAATAAACCATGAATGGCTCAACTTAAAAACTAATTGTGCAAGTCTGAGATCAGTAAGAAGGAAAGTTTGAACATTTGAACATCAGCAAGTATGTAATCTGATGTGAATAATCTGTGTCAAACTAATGTTTACTGGAATATTTAAAAGGGCAAATAATATTCCAATTGGGAGATCAGATTTCTCTAAAATTAAATTACTAATTTCTGTTAATGAAGAAGATTAAATTCCATGTACTGTACTGTAGCCTACATGTACTGTACATGTACTGTAGGCAGGGCGTTATTTAAAGAGCAACTTCCAGGTTAAAGACACCTGTGAATAAATGTGTAGGAAAATGATGAATACACTAGATTTTCGAAAAAATATACAGAAATATACACTACAGTGACATCTGGCGTCGTTTTTGTAAGAAATATTCACTTCCGCATAAAAAAGCCTCGGCACGTGACCTCCCGCGTGTGACGTAAAATGGGGGAAACAAGGGGGAGAGCAGCTGGTGTAACGTATTAATAAACATGGATCCCAATGCTAGTTTCGACCTATACATCCATGGTTTCGACACAGAAGACACAGAAGAAGTTGAACATGAATATTCGAATGCATATGACGGACCACAACGTTATAATTATGAGCCTGCTAGGCGTCCAAGAGACCAGGAGCAGCCAAGGATTAGAAGAAATAACGGCCATCGGAGAGAAATTGAGCTGTGGTGTGAGGAGAACCAGTGGAGAACTGGGCAGCTATCTTGGTGAGTGACCGGCGTTAGCTACAGAATGTTAGCTAACGTCACATCACAACATTGTGAAGTTAGCTATCATATATCAGGCTATAACTAAAGTAGCATTGATAATATAGTAACGTTACTGGCAGGACTGTTGATAATGATCCATAACAGAAACTAATGCGCAAGTATCAGCCGTATCTCGCGTTACCTAATGCAACTCCACACTACGGTGCTGTGTACCGNGGAGATGTAATACGGTTTCCTGATAAAGCTGTGGAGAGTATGTGCTGCAGGGAGGTGGATGCACAACGCACCCAGGAACGAACGCTAGCTCCGGTTCTTTTCCCGTGAGGGAAACTGTGGACTCGATGTCCTGACAGGCTGGTATTTGTGCAACCTGCACAAACACAATACTGCACCATGATTACAAATGGTGAAATACAATGTAAAACTACCGAAAAAAAACAGCTCACTAAAACACAACCGCTCAACTCAACGCAACTACAAACTCTACCCGCGGTCAGGGAGCGGAGATGTTTACCCTTTGTGATGTAATTTTACGCGTTTGACGTATGACCTTAAAAAAAAGCCGGTTTTAAGAGCAGAGCTCAAAATTGCTCCTTTCCCTCTGAATTCCTGCCCTTATGTCTCGTAAAACATATCAAATCCTGCATTCACTTTTTTTAAATTGTAATTTTCAAGCAAGTTTAAGCATAAATATAGAAAAAAAAAAACATGCAAGATGCTCTTTAAGGATCTTTTTAATCAAATTTAAGAAAAACATAATTGAGAAAAAGTCATAAAACACTAGTTTACAGATCAATTAGAACATTGGGATATGGGGTAGCATTTATTTATTTAGCTTAGAACATCATAGCACTACTAAAGAGGGCCCATTCATTCAAATGATTGAATCAGTTAATCTTTGCATATAGGCCAGGGGTGTCCAAACTTTTTTCACCGAGGGCCACATACAGAAAAATATACGAAGGGCTGGGCCGCTCACTAGAGGTATATTGCCTCATAAGTTCTGTTATAAATTGGAAAAGTCAATCCAAGTAGGTAAAAAAAAAAGCTCACAGCTCTCCAGAAGGTTTCATTTAGTGTGTAGGTAGCTCATTCCTTAAAACTGAAGCCTCAGATTGCTTATAAGAAGAGGACATATGAAGGGTATAGTTCAAGGTTGTGATGTAAATGTGTTATTGGGCTTTTTTCTTATCAACTTAGATTTGTTAGAACATGTTTTCTTGAAATGACTGAATTTATTAGAAAATTGGTCTTATTAACACATGAATACTATTTAAGGAGTACAATATAAGACAAGCAGAAGTTTATTATACTGAAGTCATTATACTTTTTAATTTGGGCCGTAGTTTGGACACCCCTGATATAGGCTATTCATTGACATAAATAGTGTTTTTGAAATCTGAACGTATCTCATAACACAATATCGCCATTTGTATTGATGTATTGATTTTTTTTTTTGACAGTTGGCTATAGATGAAAAACCCTCTAAAGTAAAAATGTCTGTGTTCTGACCTCTGACCTCTATACGTTTAAATCCTCCCACTCCACCGAATGACTTCTTTGTCTGGCATTTGATTAGTATAGCCAAGTAAAGCTGAGTTTATGTGGAATAGAAAGGCAGATGTTAGAGACCTGAATGTCTTACCATACAGCTTAGACTTTGAATGCACCGATTCAAGGACAACTACAAGAAAAAATAAGTATTGAAGATATCATTTGAGATAAATATGTAAACCGTATATAATATAACCATATGAATAGGAAAAGATCATTTTGAAAACTTAGATGTCAGGGTCCACTATAGAAAAGACCTGAACATTGTAGGATTTCAGTTCCAAGTTTCCAGCTTGCCGTCACAATCTTTAAACCCCGGCTTTTCAGAAGAGACAATAAAACATCTCTAAGTGTCAGTATATAAAAAAACTTGCAATCCCATTAAAAATATTTTTGTCTGATTGGATCATAAGGGACTAAACCATGAGAAGAATCCGTCCCAAAATACTGGAAACAGCACTAAAAGCTTTTCCTGTTGCTTCCAATAGCACACGGCGTAAACAGCTGTCTCAGCAAGCCCATGCTTTGCCAGCGTGTGATTTCTAAGGAAGCTTCCATTACACATCAAAGCAAGCGAGGGTGATTTATTTATCTTGTAAACACATGCGCATTACTAATTACGCCGCGCATCACCTTACAAGAATTCCACCTCCATCAAAGTCACGACTGTTCGATAGAGAACGATTTTCCTCTTTTCTTCTATTCTCTCGCCAGGACGGGATTAAAAGCTGGTTATCGTTCAATTCCTTTAATGCCGCCTCTCTCACCGCTGCCTGTTTCAAGCTAATTAAATTTCTTTCGGGGCGACGCTGTATTGGCTGGCTGACAGGTAACATTATAAAGCGTGACCTTCCTCGCGTTGTTATCCTCCTGACAGCTCAGATATCCTGCTGCTTCGGAGCCGTGGGTTGAGGACAGTCCCCAACTTTTCATGCCCGAGATACACTTGTCAAGTCAGAATGTATTTTTTATGCACATTTCCTACAAATAAACTGGTTGGGCTTTACATAAAATGTACAATAAGCTATTTTAGTGTCTCTCTTTGCATACACATAATATAAAACATGAAGAGTATAAAATGTTAGCTTCAATTAGGTATTTCTAGAACACTGAAGAATGACAGATTTGACTCGTGTCTTTGTGTAGGAGGAGAAAGGAGCTGCTGTAGAAGCTTCCATAACAAGCCAGGTGTGTGTGTGTGTGTGTGTGTGTGTGTGTGTGTGTGTGTGTGTGTGTGTGTGTGTGTGTGCTGTATTGTTGGAACAAGATGGTTTTCCTGTGTGATATTCAAAAGTTAAATAACAAAAAGCATGAATACAATGAAAGGTAACTCGCACAAAATACAATTATGACACCTGAAAATGAGCATAATGGCCCCTTTACCACTTTAAAGTTTTCAAGATGAATCCTGCTCGCTAACGTTGACTTCCCTACCAACAACCTTTCATGTTTCCACACACGCATCATCCCCATTACCTCCGTCGACACCCTTGCTGGAGTGTTTTCACAGCGATGTTTCCCCTGCCTCTTCCTCCGTGAGTGTTTTTGATTTCAGCTTGCCTGTGTCAGTGTGTAATGCGTGAGAACAATGTGTGAGGACAAGCAGGCTCTATGTTCAATTGTGCGTTCACTGAGCTCAGCGGGGTGTGAGACCCCTCCGGCCAGACTACCCAAACGCTCTGACCGGTTGTCAGGCTTCATTTCAGATCCTCAAATAATGTCTTGTTGTTCTGCTGTTTGCCAACAAAAGACCAGAAGTTTAAGAGTTATTATTTCAAGACGGATGGAAAGGAGAGTGCTGACTTGAAAGTAAAGGATGTTGGGATCCTTATAGAAAGGTAAAGCATGAAAGGTTCTGATTATGTATGATTTTGATGAAACTGGTCAAATGTTATGCAGTTTTGCCATTATAAATGTGATGACTTCTATATTTAAAAGTGAATACATATCCACTTTAGTAATAAATTGAATTAATTTTTGCTGGCTTTTAGCGGTTTAACTTCTTGCTTCAGCGATGTGGATATGTACTGCAGAGGTATAAAGGATAAGGGACGTGCAAAAAGTTATTTTTTTGGTCTATTCCTACGGCAAAAAAAACACAAACTTGCTGAATCTGATTATCCAATAACAATTTTTATAAACTATAATTTAAAAGAATTTGTTTAATGATAATTGTGTAAGTTATTACATAAACATTTTAAGAATACTGTCAAATATTTTTGGAGGTGTTCGTAGATATGTTCGTTAATAAAGTGGAACTACAGGCTTAAAGGAAGGGAATCTGTCTGGTGCCCTCAATAAGGAGCTCCTCCTGAACATTATGAACTCAGATAAACTAACAGGCTCAAGGCCAAACATTCAAACTTGCGAACCTGATGACTCTGTGAGACAGGGGGGGCAGGGACAATGAGGCGAAAAGGCAGTGGGAAAAGGCTGACTAACTCTGAGGGATAACTTTGCCAGGATTGTTCTCCCACTAAACATGTGTGCCCGAGAACACATCACAGACACAATGTTCCACGACCGTTTCAGCCAAACTCTCCAACTGGCAACGAGAAATATGGAAAGTATGAAATTGTCTTCATGCTTAATTGCACATGGCTTCTAAAACCTCACAACCCATACTGCGTTTGAAAATGATGTTGTAGGGCTATGCCAGTCATACTTGTATGTTTCCTAACCGGTTTTTGACATTTCTTTTGTCCATAATGACATTTTCCTACTCTTTTGAAATGAAATTAATTATATCCAATGAATAGGAAAGCAATTTATACCCTTAGGGGATAAAACGATAACACCGTTAACAATGGATTTACCGACTTTCAACTCATCATTGTGCTTCATTAAAATAGGAACCGTTCCAAATGCTTTGTGCAGTTTGGTGTGTGAGAGGTTTTGAAGGAGCTCCTGTCCTAGAGCAGCCAATAAAGCACTCAACCGATTTATGGGATCATTTTCCGTGACCTCTGGTGGCAAAATACAAAATATGGAATAACCGACCTTGACACTCACCTTTCTGAGCTAATGATTTTAGTTGCGCCCATAACCAATGGTGCTACGTTAATGGCTGCTGACGAAGATCCCTCAGCCAACTTTACTTAACCGAAATGGAAACAAGGTGACGTTGGAAATCTGTAGCACATTTTTCTCCAGATGTAGAAATTAGCTACCAACAACCCAATATTGTGGGGAATTGGGAGTTGTTTTTTCAGTTTAACAGAAAGAAAAAAAGTGCTACACTAAATTGGAAATAGATTGCTGGTGTTGATGAACCCAAAGGGAATCACCAACTGATTGCAATTCCCTTCTAAGCATCTTCCAGCTCATTACTTTGGTTGTATGCCCCCTCCTGAATCCAGTGAAAAACAAACACTGTACAACACCTCAAATCATTCCATTCACCAGGTAACAAGCAAATGCTAATGCTGATTTATGTTGCCTTTAATAGGCAACTAATGTCCAACATGTGATCCGTATTAACTTTGGATAAATGCTAAATGAAATGTAATGTTATGAGGTGTATATGTTGTGGTTTGGTTTAGTGCCTGTAGTGCTGTTGTGAAGTGGTACAATGATTTGCTGCTGATTCAGTTGTTATTGCTCCGTATGCCAAATAAGTGAAAAGCAATTTTACATTAAAATAATTGTAATGATGTATCCTCCATAGGTGTATACATACAGTACATGTATCAAGTGGAATGTCATTTGGAGCCACAAGCTAACCCCTCTCAATGTTTTTTTTAGCTGATTGTGTTTTTAGGTTGTCTTAGCAATTTAAAAGCTCATATTAGATAATAGGTTTACTTTATTTTTGAAAGAGCAAGGCTGAGGCTTTTGACCGTTTCCTGTTACATCATGCTGGTCTAAGGAGCTGTTGGTGGATGTATACGGTCGTCCCTAGTTTGCTTTGGTTTTCCTTGCTGTTTGCTAAATCGTGCTCACTTTTCAGTGATCAGATAAGATCAAGCAAAGAAAAAGCATATTCTGATCAACCCAGTGCTGTTAAATGGAAACAGCATTGTGTAATGTGTGGTAGACTCAACACTGAATCATTTTCCTTGAGAACCACAAGTGAAAACCCTTTGAAATCGTATTTGTCAGAGTCCTCCTTTTCTTGAAGCACAGTATGACTACTTGGCTAAATATCAGCATGTGTGGGTAGAACATATTGAAATGCCGAACACTCAGAGAGAGGTTTTTGTATTTAAAAAGGACGATCGGGCCGGGGCTGTGTTTTTGTTGTCGTTTTTGATCTTGCCTGCTGTGACGCCTGGTACCCCCGACGGACTTGGCTCTTACTTGTAGTTCTCTGCAAACTTCTCAGCTTGGCATGATGTTTGCTAATTAAACAGTTAGGTAACACTGGCTTGAAAACTGATGCTAAAATGGAGTCCTCGCCACGAGAGTCTGTCTGCGGAGAGTTGTGTGAGGAAGCAATAACAGCAGAGTCAACAACCTTTGGAACCACGGAAAGGAAGTGAGAGGTAGAGTTTGTGAGTGTGTGCATGTGACAGAGAGATATGGCTTATACTACAAGCTTGGAGATATGGTTCCCATGTGTGCCTCTTCTTTGAAATCAAAGCCTTTCAAAAAGATGTTCAAGCACATGTTCCATAAAAACGTGATTTCTTTGAGATAACCACACACGGTGCCAGAAACATCATGTAGTGCTCGTTTCTCTCTTATTCAAATGTATTCAGAGGCACTTGAGTTGACCTCACACACAAACACTCACACCACCTCCATATTGCACATAATGCTGTGCACTAAAGCCGTCTGAAAATCATTACCTCAGGGGTCTTACTATTTATAGTTGACTCTCTAGCCCTTCCCTAACCCCCCCTGCCATTCCTGCAATACATAGCTCCGGGATGCTCGTTTCTCTGGCTCTTCTGCTGCCTATCTGCATGACGGAAACACACGTCTGGCAGTGAGCTCCTGCAACACAATTCCTCCCCTGTCGATATCCTGCTGCCTCCGCCACACCTCCATCCATCTGTCTCCCTCCTTCTAGCCAGTCTCTCTCCCTGGCGGCATATTTTTAACCCGTCTCCCTGCGCTCCCTCTCGTATCCCGTCCGTCCTTCTGGCCGGCTGATCTGTGGCCAGGATTGTTACCCATTCACGCCACAATCACCTAACACTGCTCCTTCCATCCCTCCTCCCAGTCCATCTTCATTCTGGGCAATTTCCTTCACTCTCTGCGGGAAGGGTCTCTGATGCAGTTTGTAGTGTGAATGGTTCTCACCTTGTAACCCTCCCTCCTCCTTTTCGTCATGACACCAGTCCTTCGCTCCTCTTCTCTCCATTTTTTAACTATTTCCGTCAAGTAGGGACGACACTTTAATCTCCTACAAGGATGCTGTTTTAATTTGGTGTTTACATGGATGGCTAAACACTTCACACTCTTGGACGGCACCACACAGCACGCACCCAGCAGCTATTGACTGGTGACAATGGCAATAATCACCTACACTAATCCGTTTAGGGCCGTTGTCATTGTTGCTAGCATGGAACGGGGATTGAGAAGGATTGCGCTGGCTCTCCGCGATGTGATAAATACTTAGCGGAGTGGGCAAGATGTTTCAAAGTCGTCCTCAGAAACCTTGTTAAACAAAGCTGATGGCTACGGATTGGTCTAAAAGCAAGGCAAAACAAACCAGGAAGTAAACACACCCCGTCTGTGAAACACTGCTGTGACCTGACCTTCTACTGCTGAACCAGCACCATGTCAAACCTGACCTTTACAAAAACGTATATAAAAAGGATACCGTAGTGTCTGTGATACGAACATATACTGCTTTGGACAAGAGAACTAAATGGCACAATAGTACAGATACTTTACTGAAAATGGTACGGCTACAATGTGAAATTCTTCTTATGAAATCAAATAAACATGTTCCAATTAGTGTGCTGCTCTGGCACTGATTGAATAGGCCTGTATTTAGATCGGTTTTGATGTTGCAGATTGTGAACAATGCCTACAATCTTTTTTAAATTTAGCAAATCAGAGCAGAACAGACGTTCCTTTCAAACTTTGAAACAAAGCAGATACTCATTTCTATAAACTTGAATCGGCAGGAACCTATACTCAGCGTTTCCCCTACCATTGTCTTGGAGGGGCGCTGTTCCCCGCCAACGGAGCCCCGCGCCCCCCCTGAAATTCAAGGTGTTTTACTTTTATTTTTTATTTGGAACCAAATTGCAACAAATGTATATCTACGGTCATTTTTCACATTGAACTTGTGATCTTTTATTAAATAAACTAAACACTTTCATTTTAAGTTGTGAGTTTAGTGTTTTTGACCCTAAGAAACACTGATGCATTAATCAATAATCTACAGCTCCTCTCTCAGCTCCAGAAGATTTAAAAAAAAATATCCCAAGCCGCCGCCCCCCAATGGTCAGGCAGCACCCCCCCAAAGCAGTAAACCTAGGGGAAACACTATATACTGTATACAACATCAGTACTTAAGGTGTTTCAATATATTTTCCTATAATGTTTAATATTAACCGGATTGATGCATTTAATTATATTATATTAAATGTATTAATACAGGAAAGGTCTAAGTGTTATACATGTGTTTTTTTAGGTTGTTTACCATAGCAGAAATTAGAATGTATACTATTAAGTGCAATTTATTAGCGGATTCACTACTTCCTCAGATCCCAGATGTTGGCAATTAAATTGTACGTTTTCTTTAAAATAATATAAAATGTATAAAATAAAGTGACTTATTTTTCCACCAGGGTTCACACCCATGTCTATGTGCTGCATCAATATCAAACTAGTATTCATATAACACAATGGCACTTTGCTCCACTAAGCGTACAGTGATATTGGTTTACAATTTCTAATTCAAAGGTTAATCCTTTGCTCTTCCGTGTGCCCCATCTCTTTTCAATGTTGCCTCTGTAAGCTTGATCAATAGACTGCCACAGGCTTTGTATCCATCAACAAATAACTATGCAAATACAAATCAATGGTCCAACAACAGAAAATCAATGGCTCCACCAATTAAAGCCTGGCACCTTTCCTGTATGGTCCACAGGCACTTTCAGAAAGGTGCCATACACTGGAATAGCAAGAGTCTCAGTGTTGGCTAAAAGAATAGCATGCAAAGCAGACGTTGTTTCCTTCTTTCTTGTGACCCTGATCGTTACATCACCATGATATCAAGAAATAAAATTACATGCTTGAAGGAATCAGACAGGCATGATTGTTCTCCTGCAGGCAAAATGTGAAGCGGTGTTCTGTGCAGACAGGCTGTTCTTAGCTGCCTTAAGGAAGCCCTTATCCGTCAGCATGATCATTATCCTCATAATCCAAAAACACTCAGTCATTGACCTTCTTATTCAATTGGTTTACTGTTTGAACAAATTATACAGCTCATATCCTTTCAAGAGGTTTCAAGCCATTGGGAAACCCTCAAATAATCATGCCGTTACAGTCATGCAGACAGGCGGTGGGCCACACACACACACACACACACACACACACACACACACACACACACACACACACACACACACACACACACACACACACACACACACACACACACACACACACACTTCAACCGGTTACCCTAGCAACCGCATGAAAAATGGCCACCAAGGCCTGTCATTTCCAAAGCCCTGTGAGAGGTATTATGACTGCTCGGCTGTGGTGAAGGACAGATGCTCACATCTGCAGAGTCCCACGGACAAAAATACAGCTGCAATACTTTCCACATTAAAAAGGTGCATTCCTGCAGTGTTTCCTATTAATGACTTGGACTGTGGCGACCTGCCATAGTGTGATATGTTCCAGCCAATGTAGGCTAAACAATCTCACAAAATCATGTTCAAAACACTGATTTACAGAATACAGAAAATACATTATTAAATGTACATAATAGATGTAGCTATAGACAGCCCATTTCATTCAAGTACAAATAGTCATAAAAAACTGACTATTATTAGCAATATTAGATAACCGTAGATTTAACAAAGTGTCAGACTCACTAAACAAGATATACCGTCAGACAATTTACACCCAGCAATTAATTCACAGAATCCATGATGCTTTTATCACCACTGAAGACACACCAAGGACGTGCTGCTGCGTAAGGTGTTTTTCCATATTTCACTGAACTATGACAGCTAATTGTGACATGCTCTCAGCTGTGGGTTGCAGTAAAACAGATGCCAAAACAGCAATAAAAAGGGACTGAAATAGCAGCGTTTCACATCAGAGCTGGTCCCCGGCAGGCTGGAGATTTGAGATGGTTTTCAGAGATATGCCGGCAGCAGGGTCTCAACCTCCCTCTTGCATTAATCATTGTAAATATCATCTCAGATAGGAGACCGCAGGTGGTGGCTGGGGAACGGTGGGGGGGGGGAGGGCTTAAGGTGAAGGCTATAGGGCCAAGATGATGGAAGTTGGATGGGAAGGCGCTTAAAGGAAAGGGAGAAGGAGGAAAGAAGTGGGCTTTGATATTGAAGTGCCTGCTGAGGTGATGGGTAATGAGGATTGGGGGCAAGATGGTTAAGAGGTTTGGGGCCCATGTTGCTCAGGGCTCGAGGGTCCTTAACCTATTTTGATAAGAAGCGGGAGCAGTCTGGAGCCTCGGACAGAGGGAAGAGGGAACGAAGTATAGATTTAAATCCATGTCCACTTAATTAAACATTATCCCTGTGACCCAAAAGCCAGGCTGTTGAAACGTTAAGCGTATGGAGAGGTCGGCACTTTGTGATTAGAAATTGTTAATTGACCACTTCCAGCACTAAGAATACAAATTAGAGAAAGGTCATCACTATGGTTTTAAAGGTAGAGAAAACCAACGTATCACTGTAGTTGGATGTTTGCTCTGGGTAAGAATGGGACTATAAACCGAGATAGACCAGCTGCTTTACTCAAAATTCGACAATTAAATAAGGTTAACATAATTACTTAATGAGTCATTTGTTGTTACCAATATTGGACTTGCATTCATCACCAAATATCTATGAGATGTGTAAAAAACTATAATAGAATGTTTTGTATTCTACTAAGATCATTAAGCAGTAAAAACTGGACGGTTTGTTGAGCTTTCATTGCATGTGTGTCTAATAAGCGCAGACAAGAAGTAAAGAGAACAAGTCTTAAAAGTGAATATGAGTTGTAGTGGTCACACACACACACACACACACACACACACACACACACACACACACACACACACACACACACTAGCTTTAATAAATAGCTGCGGCCGCTGCTGACAATCCCCGCAGTGCAGAGAGGGAATAATAAGCTCTGCATAATAACTGTCCCTCATCAGCGTTCACTCATCATAGCACTGTATAGCACACTCACTCCCCTTTCACATTCCCCTGAAGAAGGAGGAGGGGGGTTAGTAAAGCAGAGCGGGGCGAGCAGCGAGGCTCCCATGGGGGCTTGCTACACGACGGAGCCATTATGCGGAAATAGGCTCGCACATTTCAGGGGCCAAAAGGGGGCATGCTTAAGTAAAGAATCCCCACTATTCACTTTCATAGCAGAGATGCAGACACGGAGCACTGCAAAGTCCTTAACAATGTCTCACATAAACACACACACCAGCATGCATTCAAACTGTATATTGAAACCACTGATATTTCATGCAAACATGCAAATTCATACACACACACACACACACACAAAACAGACCTGAAATACACGCCCAGGTGTTTTACAGCCGCTAGCTTCCCTTTATTCAGTGGCAAATTTCAAATTACCATGAGGTATTCTACTTCCACTGCACATTTCCCTGCTGTTTACAGAGTGAATGAATCTGTTGGGTGAATGCATTTTCATTATTCAACGCCGCCGCAAATCAGAAAATGCCTCGGCGAGGGTATTATAATGGCATCGCTTCCCCATTCCTGCTCTCAAACTTCATCGCTCTCAAGACCTATTGCCAACATGGATGGTTTGTTGTATTTTAAAATGAGGATTAACATTGAATAATTTACGCAAATGGCTCGACAGCTCTAAACAACGGCACACACACATATACAACTCGCTTTAAAACATACTGTTACGCTAGCTGGCTGCAATCTCGGACGCAAAATGGACCAAATTAATGTTACTTTACAGTTCACTATGTTATATTGGAACCGCATATATCATACATTTACTCTGACATGATGGGCAATTATACAGCCGTGATCTACTGCGGGTAATGAGGCACTTTGAGTGTAGCCACAGTTCGCTGGGTTCATTACTAAATATCCTGATGATACGAATGAGTTGCATTTACTGAGATGCATTACCCAAATACAGTCAACACTATTGCTTCTGACCTTATGAACAGTAAAGTAAACACAGTTAGGGATGTCCCTGACAACATGCTGGCCCTATTATGCTCATATTCAGGTTCATATTTGTATTTTATGCCTCGGTGTTAATGTTCAAAAAACTCTTTATTTTTCTCATACTGCCTGTGCTGCAGCACCTCTGTTCACCCTCTGTCTGAAACCAGAGCCCAGTCTAATCTGATTGGTTAGCTGGCCGGCTCTGTTGTTATTGGTCAACCTCTTAGAGATGTCCCGCCCCTTAGCCCATCGCGTACAATGTATTGGAGCACTAGCCAATAGAAGAGCAAGTGTTCTGTAGTGATGTCACTATGTTGCGAAAGTAAACAAAAGGAGTCCAATGAAGGCGTTTCAGGTGAGGGGGGGGGATAAACTCCCACTGGAGGGAACTTTTGGACCCCAAAAAGGCGGAAGAGGGCCCCTCTAAGACTTTCTAAAAGATCCAAACACGACAGTAGACTATTGAAGACCGTGGAATTGGAAATATGATCTTTTGGTACGATCCGTTTGCCAAGTTTTCAGAAAAGCCCAGAATAAAGAAAACGCTGAAAATGCATAACGTGTTAGTGTTGCAGTCAATACAAAAAATATATAATTTGAAGGGTATTCTTTGCCAAGAGATTTGTATTACTAAGACTGATGCAAAGGGTCAAGGACACGGGTCTGAGGCTGGAAGTTTTCCCACAGCATCTTAACCAAAGTGCCTGCAGGGAGGACTTTTCAGTGGAGGTTCATTTGAACCCAGGACATTTTTCCTTGTCAGAAGAAAAGAGGCCCCTATTTTTATCTTTCCTTCTTGTTCAATGAAGCCACAGGGAGTTGATCTGTTCCTCCTTAATCCGGGGGGCTGGTGGGTTTAAAAGAGATTCCTTTCCTTTTTCCAGAGGAGCCTAATGCACACTTCAGTGCACGGCTGCTGTTGTGCTTTATGTGTTCTGTAAATACTGGTATCTTAAGTGTACCAAGCTTTCAAAATGTTATTTTTTATATCCCTTTACATTTAAGCTCACATCTCATTTATCTTTCTCCAGCTTCTTTATTGGTGTCCTCAAAGCACAATTGGATTAGGTCACCTTTAAAAGTGAATTTGTTAAATATTTCCCATAGCTATGCTGAACCTTAAAGTGGACCTATCATGCTATATTTGAATAATATAGTGTAGGACCATACCTATATAAGGCATATTTATACTTTTTATTTTTCAAAATACCAAACAGATCATACATTTTAGCCATTCCTCATTTCGCTCAATTTAACACTGTCTTTGCATGGGCTGATTCTGTGAGAACAGCACCATCTACAGGCTTGGCATATGTACTACAGCGTCTCCAGCGCTTTCGAACGTTAATGTCCGTGGCTGCCTCCTCCTGATTGGTGGAGTTGGCCCAATAGCCGTAGAGTCACTTCTGTGACGTCATAGAAGTGTTCAAATCTGGATCAGTCCGTATCAGATCCATTGCAGCCCCTTTTTAAGAGATCTGGGTATGGAGGAAAATAGAGAGGGTTGTGTTTTCTGACACTTGGTGAGTTCCCTGGAACACCGGGGACACATATTCATGTATAAAAGACGTACAAAAGTGCATTTTGCATGTCACCTTTAAGTATATTAGTGTCAACGGGACTGATGCAATTCAACATCAATAGAACAACCACAAGCTTTTGCACCAATGAAAGACCAGCAAATTAAACATTCTAGGCCAAAACCACCCAGTCCACTGAACCTCGATATGCCATCTCTGAACACTGCATGCTGTATTGACAAAGGATTTCACATTCTCAACTCCCTACAGTTCTCTATTCCCATTTCTCTCGTTCCCCATCCCCCTATATCCTGCTCAGTTCTCCCTAAACTCAAGGGTGTATTGTTCTTGGAGACTGGAATCGTACTGGAGATTTAGAACTTGGTGGATTAGAGGAGGCAGTGTTGTCCCTGGTGGCTGTTCCCTTTTGTAGAGCAGACCAAAAAATATAGGTCCGAACCCGCCAGAGGATAAAGGAAACGATCCATCACACAGGTTGAGAATCCCACTGGCGGTCAGTTAAAATGATAGTGTCTCTGTATTGGTGTTGCAAGCGGGCCTAAGATACAAAATAAAACGTCTTTTGGCATTTTGCACGGTAGCCTACTGTCTATGCATCTCGGAAGATTACATTTAACATCCTCTGAGACTCAGAGAGGAATTCTGGCTTATGAATCAGTCAGATTCATTTAGTTGTTGTTCCTTGCAATGATCTCTATTCAGCCAAAGGTGTTGTGCAGAAACCTTGCAGGACTCTACACCCGTCTATCACAGTTTAGAAATGTTATGTTGCATCCTATTCAAAGTGTAAAGCAAGGAAGATGATTGTGTTTGTTTTTTATTTAATGGTTACTGTATTCTGGTATGACACGTCACACATGGGATGTATAGAGTCTAAAATAAGCTACTCGCCATCTGTTCATCCCCTCCAACATAACACATGGTATTATGAAGAGAATAGAAAATATCACATCACACTTCTGAAAACAAGTTAGTACAATAGTTGGATAAGCGAAACATTGTTAAACATGTCCTACATGGCTCTACAAAGCATGGTTCACTTGCATTTCAGAGTAAAAATAGATGTATGTGAACTGTTAAATGTATTTAAGTACCAATACCTACATTATTGTGTATAATTATCATTATTTGTTTTCATATCGAGCAAAAAGTATTCCAAACGGTTTTATCCTAACCAAAAGGTTGAAAACACCTACCCACACACACTCTCTCACACACGTACATAAACTCACACACTAATGCAGACACACACACACGCTCACACAAACAATAACACATACACGCAAAAAATAGAAAAAGATAATGTCAAAAATGTGCAAAAAACAACAGTCTAGTCGGAAGTCTCAGAAAAAAGCATAATAGTATAGTATGTCTAACATATGCTAAAAACGACATAGTATAGAATGTCAAAAATATCAGAAACAAATAAATAAATAATTGTCCTAAGTTTTATAATATTTACCAACAGCTCAATAAAATAACTATCATACCATTATTACAAAATAGTCGCTCGTCAGCGCGCAGGACCCTCAAACACCACTTGTCATACAAGAAATAAGTAAAGAGTAAACATGCATTTTAGAAAGGCAGCGTGAGACAGAAACGAAAAAAGGCCCCGGCAAATAGTTCCGTACACTCCTCCTCTGATGATAGGAAGTACAATGTTAACCCACTGTGACAGAGAACATGTTCATGGCTGATTTCAAAAAGGTCAACTTCATGTACTACAAAGCAGAGTCCTGCACGGGTCTGATTTTCAAGACCTGCTCCCGCCCCGTGCAATACCGAACCCGCCCCCCGCACATATTGCCAATTAGTTTCCGCAACCCGACCCGACCCGTCGGCACAGGATCCGCAACCCGACCCGAACATATATGAGCAGTGAAAACGTGCAATTATTAACACACGCAGTTGCATATTTGTCTAAAAAAGCGTGGGATGTTGGTTGTTTTCTCCGTCTAGGAGGACACCAAAAGCCTCCCAGACGTTGGATTTCGCTCTTGAGGAAGTGTTATTGAAAATGCTGTATTCTCCGCTAGAGAGCTTCACCTCAGAATGTGGCGCGCTCAGAAGCAGATTGATGCGCTGCAGAGGTTATGATTATGCGCGGTCCCGCGAGGGAGAGGTCTGAGGATTTAAACATTAAACTATATATTTATTATGCAACACCCGCGACCCGACCCGCATCATCTTTGTTTTACCCAGAACCGAACCCGGATACCCACGGGTACCCGACCCGATGCAGGACTCTGCTACAAAAGTAAATCACAAAGGCATGCATTGTGCAGCGATGAGTGTATAGCAGGACAATTTTAGAGTTAAACGTAGTTAGGGAATTCTTGGAGTTGATGGTGCAACTTGTTTTTTGACCGTTATGGATTTTGTGCTTTTCCTGCAAGGATGTCACAAAGGCCACATTTGATGCAGGTTGCCCAGTGGATGATGGAGGGTGGATGAGAAAGTGTGTCTTTCAGTGCAGATGGAGCCTTGAATGGGGGGGTGATTGCCCATCTGCAGAGCGAGGCAGGGTGCCATATAACCCCAAACCACTGCATGCCACACAAGTTTGTAATCACAACAAGTTTTAATGCTTCCCTCGTCAAATAAGAAATCGACTGCAGTGGGTCAACTAAGTGTGTGTGTTGGACAGTAGGAGAGAGGGTGTAGCTACCGGTCCAATAAATAAGGCCACGAAGATACTGATGTCTTTTGAAGTTTTATTCTCTCCCTCTCTTTCTCCGAAGACACCGTGTAAACTATAAGAAATGAACAATTGAAAGTTTATATTAAGTCGTTTCAGTCTCTTATGCCCATTGATAAACAGCTAACACATTAGCAAAATCAAAACGTGGGTCACAGATAATTACATTTTACACAAACGGTACAAAAAAAGTGTAAAGCAGACTCTTGAATATTAACACACACATATCAACAAATGAGAAACATTTACCGTGTGCGCCTCTTGAACCCTGTTGATTATAACGGAATGCGTGCACCCTCTTCTGCCGACATGTTGCCTCTTACCCACAATGCCCTCTGACCTGACTGTGGTCATGTGACTCACCGACCACATCCCAAATATGAAACATTCTACATTTTGCTATCCAGATGATACTCTACATTTTACAATTGTCGAAATTACAAGAAAGGCACACAAATGAACATCCAAACCTAAACGTTTCTCAGACTGTTAGAGAGGGTATATCGACTTGGAGGAAAATTGTTTGTATCTCAAAAGACTTCTTATGGTGTTTAGGAATTAAGAATACCTTCGTAGAGAAATGGGAAAAGGCTTAAATCACATTTTNCACCGACCACATCCCAAATATGAAACATTCTACATTTTGCTATCCAGATGATACTCTACATTTTACAATTGTCGAATTACAAGAAAGGCACACAAGTGAACATCCAAACCTAAACGTTTCTCAGACTGTTACAGAGGGAATATCGTCTGGTAAAAATATGTTGGAGGAAAATTGTTTGTATCTCAAAAGACTTCTTATGGTGTTTAGGAATTAAGAATACCTTCGTAGAGAAATGGGAAAAGGCTTAAATCACATTTTAGTATAAACCGCTACATAATGTTTTTAATTTGCATCATAATTACTTGATTTGATATGGAAATTAGATTTGTATTTGTAAAGATGCCACATGGTTTTCCTTTTATAAATATAATCAACTTTTTGAACTTTTTGGCTTGGAAAATGTTCTCCGAGGGAAAACAGTTAGCATCAAGCCCTGACCAGTACTTATTCACTCTACAATGTTAAACAGCCAACACCATCTACTTTATTTTACATGTGTGTTATTTTGGATCAGGGATATCCGCTGAACACCCAAGCTTGTTTGAGCTCCAGCCTCGTAAAACTATTTAAACATCACACTAAAAGGCTGCTTAGAGTCACCAGCCATCTCCTGTCTCTTCCAACTAAGCAGCTTTCCCCTAGCAGTCAGGGATTAAGCACTTTAAGGCCACCATGGTTATTACTCAGAGAGCATTACTGTTCTTACTGGTCAGATAACTGGCCACCGTCCAGCATCCCTGCTAGTGTCACTAAAACTGTACCGACAGATATATTATATGACACATTTCAGACTGGCTCTATTGTTGCATATTTATCCAATAATTTTACACATTTTCTATAAAATGAGCATCACAGCCTCACACGGTTTGCCTGTAGACACTTGGGGGATATTTACTGAATATTTACAGACTTTAAGAGAGAGCTTTCATAAGCACTAAACAGTCATTTCTCACACTGAAAAAAAAAATCATTGGTTTCATGAGGATGTGTGAGGTATTTAAAAGTGTAATATGGGAGGAGGGAATAGACATTTAAATAAATACACCCAGCACTGATTTATCAAAGCAGGCTGATTACTGCGAGAGAGGAAACATCTCTGTAATTTAACATTTAGGAAAAGCAGGTGTATAATCTGCAGCACTGTTTTAGTGACATTTACAAAATGGAGAGACAGAATATTTAGACTTTTTCACAAAAATCATCCTTTTGTTGAGCTGACATCCTCTTGCTGTTGAATATTTCTTATGGCATTTTACCCTTTTCTTTTGCACGATGAATGCATATTTAAAGCCAACAAAAGTGTTTTTCTTCTGTGCTACATAATAAATGTGTCCAAATAATACCTGGCATTGGTTCTAACTTAGCAGCACAGAAAATGTAAATCAGATGAACTGCAGCTGAGCTCATTTGCATCTATAGTTCTAGTAAGTATACTACCTCGCTTTTAAAATGGGGATGATGCAACATTTTGTGCCGTTAGTGGTTATTTGCAACAGACTTAGTACGGTAAGTACCCTCGTTTGTCTTCTTCAGAGATACAGACTGTATCTGGTACAACAATCTGAGGCCACACCAGGGAAATAAATAAATAAAAACACGTCTGACCCACTTACAACATTCCATTTCCTCATTTCAATATCAGATTTATCATACAAACGGACGGATCAGAAGGTTTTTTCATGCACGTTTATGTCACTACAGCAGATCCAGCTTGGGCATAAATGTCTAAAACACTATTTTCGCGCAATACCCTCCACAACAAGCACTCTCCGACACCACCACACAGAGAGAGGCTTCAACAAAAACGCAAACAAACACAGGCTAAACCGACTTGAGGTGGCTGGCAGTGCACCGCGTGATGTGTGCGCACAGGGGACAGTGTCATAGCAAGTGGCACGAGGGAAATCAAAAATTCAAAGAGAACCAAGTCAAGCGAAGACACACGCGGACATCAGAAAACACCCATGACTCCCGCTGCAGCAAGCTACCCAAAACCAATGGAAAGCAGCTGAACATGTAGTTTGCAGAAGCATGGGGATGAGTAATGCGTGTTGAAGGCCGTCTTTGGAAGCCCTTGGAAGGATGGATTTGTGACAGCTTGAGGCCCGGTGATCCGTCTTCCACTGTCGAGATTTATAAATACCTGAGATCTGACAGGTAGGACAGCTCCTGGATACCGACATCGTCCATGTGCGATAACAACATCAACACACCTGTGCTCGAAAACGCACACGCTCTAAAAAGAAGTGCAAATACGCTCCACAAACACCTGCGCGCAGAGCTTCAGAGGCACTCTGCTCGGAGGCAATTTTTATTTTAAGACCACATGCTTTGAGACAATCTTTCAAAGGAGATAGGGTTCAGTCATTGCAAATTGACTGATCAATCTTCATAAATGCCCTTCCCATAAAAACAGATGTTTGTTCCCGCCTTCTCTCCATAGGACAGCTGTTCAAACGAGTCTGTTCTCTTTCTACACCATATGCACTTAAATCGTGAGTCGTTTGTTCTTTTCTAAAAATATAACTTTGGGTCAGAACAGTCAAAGTCAACAGTCTTTTTATAAATGGTGCTAATTATCAGTTGATCTAAACTAATGATGTGGCACAAATTTAGAGGAATAATTACGCTTTTTATTTTCCGCACCCTTTTTGCTCTCAATGTGTCAAAGCGTGGCCTAGTTGTCTCATCAGTGTCTCTGCTGATGCCAGTGTGATGGAGGTTGTCCTTAAGGGTGTGTGTGTGTGTGTGTGTGTGTGTGTGTGTGTGTGTGTGTGTGTTTTCAGTCACTGACCAAACTGTGGTGCTTAAGCATCCATAGCATGCCATCAGAGCAGGGAAGATCCACTTTACTGGCAGCAACAACACACTGTGGAGTTGATGGGCTGAGTCATAGGAGGAGTATATTTGAAAGCAGGATACATTCTTAGTTTCTGTAGACTTAAAGAGGACATTCTGCTCATTTTCAGGTTCATATTAGTATCTCTACTGAGACATGTTTGCATGCTTTAACGTTCAAAAAAGGTCTTTATATTTCTCTTAATGCCTGTGCACCTCTTTTCACCCTCTGTCTGAAATCAGCTGTGATTGTGTTTGTGCCCGTTTCCCCAACTATATTAAAACTAACTGTATTAAAATACAATTTAGCTGGATGGTTAATGGTCGTGCCAATAACCACCCTGCAAAAACTTTATTTTTTACACTTTTATTTTGGTATAAATTCAAGTGAAATATAATTTCATAATTAGCTAACCTTGGTACAGTAGTGCCGCAAAGCAGATTTTGTTACCAAGGTGCAGAAGGTAACCTAACGGGCTGCCAGTTGAGCCTTACATTCTTCCTGTGGACAAGAATAGCACAAATCGTCTTACCCGAGTCTCAGAAAGAAGCAAATAGGCTTATATCCTGAAATATTAAACATTTTCTTTAAATATGAAGCTATAGAGCCAGAAAGGGAATTCACCTAAGTGCTGGGATTTTGGGATTTTAAATCCAAAAACATATTAGCTCCGTTTAAGCTATACAGAACTCTATCCTGGAGGTGGAGAGCAAGGCAAATAAGTGGGTTGTGTAAGAGGTGTACATATTACAACAAGCACACAGTGGTTTCCCTAAGGGAGGAAGGAAGTGGGCATTGAGTGCCATTAGAGAGTGTGTGGGTGGCACAAGGTGGGGTGCCATTGGGAAGCCTACTGAGCTGTGCAGTGGTTATATGGCCGGGGGGGGCTCAGAACTACTTAAAAACGGTTTGGCTTATTCACCCTGTCCCCTCCACCATTTGGCTCGGCTGCTTATAGCCAAGTGATCTTTCTCCACCCACTCCACATCGTATCACACTGTCCCCTGCAGTTTATTTTCAATTTCAGCCCAGTAGGCGTTCTTTCCCTCCATTATCATTTAGTCTAGCTCTTTTTTTTGGACATACTTTCTCCGTCGCCGGCTTTGAATGCCACTTGTGTTGCTGAGGAAGCATTCAATATCCTTTGTTATCAAAAGCTTTATACAGTCACAAATAGTGTGTCCAACACCAAGTTAAGGAGAATTGCGATAGGAGTGTTTTTACCAGGGCTGGTTATACGTTACCATGAGCAAAGTAAATCCACTTCAGACTTATGAGGCAAAACTATTAACATTAAAAATGGCATTTGAAACCTAACAAGACAGTTCATGTTGATGAAAACCAGAAATCAGCAGAATATAGCAATGTATCTTTTTGAGCTGCTCTATGAACCACCATCAATTGTATCTGTGGTAAAGGATCAAAATAAGACACCATGTAAAGGTGCCCAATGTATACAATGTCTTTACAAGATGTCTCCAATGATAACAAAATAAGTGGAAACAGAAATTATATTTGCATTGCACACACACACACACACACACACACACACACACACACACACACACACACACACACACACACACACACACACACACACACACACACACACACACACACACACACACACACCATCTGATTCATAGACCTC
>NW_011364195.1:197361-216534 GCF_000735185.1 Notothenia coriiceps | reverse complement strand
CACACACACACCATCTGATTCATAGACCTCTCTCTTGCACCAGCCTTTTTAACTGGGTGTTTTCCTGCCTCTCAGACAGCAGCAGTGCGATGCATCCGCAGCAGCACTTTAATTAAACTTGGCTACTAAATTGCTCTCCGTCTCCCCAGACGTGTGTTCTCGTTACCACTTCAATACTCTCCAATTTTTAAATATGAGGCCTTGGTTCCTCCCATGATATCAAAAACTGACTTTAAAACCAATGCCTAATATTTTATGTAGTAATTTATACCGTAAGCCTCCGTCTGACATAAACAGCTGATATGATACAGTTTGTTAAGGGCCTTACCTTGGCCAGGTTGCTCTCGTAAATAAAGGTTAAATCATTTAGATCAAGCATTTATAATTGCAATTATAAGCGCTTAAAACATGAATGCCATAAAGCAGTTTATAAGCTTATTAAAAGTGTAATCATGGGAAGGCTTGTGGAACCTAATGGGAAAGCTTGCATCATATTTTACTGTAATTGTGATGACAGATTTGCAAACTGGGTCTTTAATGTTTTGCTGCTTGGGTTTTTATTTCTGTACTTGCACAGGTCTACCTCCGTAATATCCTTAACCCACACACTAACACCTCCAGGCATGTTATTTACGTGTTGACAGCCGTGTCAAAGCTCAGATAAACATTGAGACGTGAACCTGTATCCCACCCCGAAAAAACAGAAATAGTGTACGAACGGATCAAGTTTCTTCAGCTTCAGGATGATGCATCTAAATCCGTCACACATCGCTTGTTGTTTCAGGGTGAGAGGAAATCTGCAATCTGAGCACACAGGCCCTCTCGTACTAAATATTTCATTGACAATAAACATCGGTGTGATTGATGTGAAGCCGAGTCAGTCAGAAAGGAAGGTCGACAGAGAAGACAGAAAGAGAGGAAGAGGAAATAATTAAAATGACAGACGCTGAGCATCTAGATTCTGCTCGCCGTGTGCCTGCAATAATAGAGGTTTCGAGGTCAATGCGTGCCTGAAGTGAGAACACTTCTTTAATTTGATGCATTAGGGCTCGACCTTTTGACTCTAACGGCTTGTAACGGTAGAGAGGGGGCGGACATTAGAGTACTAGAAGTGAGGGCCAGGCTCTCACTCCTCCATAAGGTTATTTAATTACTGCAATCAGATCAGGAGTTGCCGAAAACAACTTCAGTTTTACAACCCCATTAGGTATGTTTAGAAACACATGTTTGCGTAGCTCTAAAGGGCGCCCCTCCCCCCTCATCACCTTAAAAAAGTTATTGTTCCACCTGCAAACGGATTAAGACATGACAGTACTTCAGAGACAGAAGGCCCCAGAGATTGAGGCTTTTTCCCTCCCCTGTCGTCATGGTCACCGTCAAACCAGTCCTGAAATCCCCTTTCACTCACCAGTACAGTGAATGAATAAAATATAAAGAAGAGCAGGAATAATAACGCAGGGGCCACAACGTATTAATAGAGCCTTTGCATTAATCTGTGACTCTCCTAAGGCTGACCACAATTACAGTTTAAATTAATTCTTTCAGGAATTAGAACTTTTGTAATATCCGGGGGAAGAAACACCACGAGCACAGGCTTTTCAATTCAATAGAAGTTCAGATATTAAACACGTCCTCCAAGCAAAGGTCTAAACCTGATGTCATAACTGCGTCCTATAGGATGCCACAAAATACATTTCTATATCATTTCCACGATATTTGTTAATACTCCTGACGTGCAGACATTGAACCTGTAGTGCACTTGTATACAAAACAAATTGCATATTTGCTATCTATACAATTGGTAAATAAACCTACAAATTATTCTTATTACTTAAAGGTGGGGTAGGTAATTTTGGAGAAACCAGCTCGAGTGCGCTAGAATTGGAAAATACACAGCCGGAGAAAATCTGCCACTTCCTTACAGAGCCCCTCCTCCAAAACACACCAACACACACATGACCAATGAGGGCACGAGATAAGTTTGTGCACAGATGGAAGGCTGACAGGCAGGTAGGCCATCCAGTTACTTTAGCCGGGCCGGCTCAGATGATTGGTCGTGCTTTTTATATACGGCTTCCACAGATGACATTTTTTTATGGGTTTTTTGTCAAAGCACTTAAGATATTCATTGCTATCAGGATGTTAAGAGCATTCCATGGAATATAACAAAAAGTGTATCTCGAGCCGGTTTCTCAAACTTACCTACCTTAAAAAAAATCATTGTTTGGTACAAATCCTCAAAAATAAATATTTGTATAAAGTGAAATATATTTCAAAATCCCTTTAATCCTATAGCAATTCCAATATCAGTGAATATAAATCGCAACTATTTCTTTTTTTCAAAACGCGTAGCCCTACTCAATACATTCTCTCGTATGGTAAGCATGTTTGAGTGGATGCCAGCGCCTGCAGGCAATTGTCATCAAGCTTGTGCTCAAGGATGTGTGTGTTTCCACATGTGACGATCACACCAGCCACATGAAGAAGAGATGGCTCTGGGACCAATCTCCCCTGTCTGTTCATTACTTGGAGCAGGGGGGGGAAACAATACTACACAGCCCGGCAACTTTATTTGCTGCCATTTTCTCTCAATCTCTCCCTTTCCTCTTGAAACACAACAGCGAGCCATCCCGACTTCCCATAGCGCACCACTGCACGCCTGTGAAGCCCAGATTGGTTGCGGTGGGCTCTCCAAGGCTCCAAAGCTGTCGCGGCCGCCTAGAATGTTTTCTCTCTCCCTCTATTTTTCATCTGTCATGTTTCTGAGAGTGGAAATAAACCAGACATCTCGGTTTGAGTTTTTTGCTCTCGGTATTGCATGTGGGTGCCGAGGGTTTGAAGTTGGCTCTGGAGAGTGGAGAGGGAGTGATACAAAAAGACAAAAGCAGAGATACAGCCTGCATTTGAAGGATGCTAATGCACCAAGATAGCGGCAAATGGAACTTGAATGGACTTTGCTGTCAACGACTTGGTATTTTAAGTTTTGTTGCGTGGTTGTCATGCATAAATGTATGCATATACAACACCATGCATATTTCATTTAAAAATGACACTTAAATAAAAAATCTTGACACATGCCTGTGGTTGGCAGCGAGACACCATGCAGTGAAGCAGAAGATGTGATTTGTATTTCGGTAGAGAACACACAGCTTAAATGAGATGGCTGATGTACAATAATGATACTATATCAAGCCCATGCATGCAGCATATGATGGATCCATGCTGAACATGAGGTCTCATTTCACATTTCTTGCAACACTTATTCTTAGTGAGCGGGAACACAGACAAATAGAACCATCAGATGGAAATTGATCCTTTGCATGAATCAGTTTTACAGGCAGCTCACAGATGGATGTGCTCACAGCAGCATGTCGAATAAATCAGGTTAGTAATGGCCCCTACTGCATGCATGACAAAAAGTCTAAAAGAGGCTAGGTGCCCCATGTGGGCTCAAGGAGCGACCGAGGACACAGCGTTCCTCTCAGTCAGACACTGCCTCGAAAAAATGAAGGATATTTAGTAAGTAAGTCTCCAAGGACCCAAATGCTTCCTTGAACTGTTTGCTTTCAAAAGTGAATATCAATGATGTGTGGGAATTACAAGCTGCACTGGAAAACAAACATGTTTGAAACTACAATGCTGAATACTACACTTGACTGTGACAAAATACGTTTTTATTGTCTTGAAAAAACCAAACTGTACTTCTGCTTTTAGGGACGCGAGAGATACATTCCCTAGAGATCTGACTGTCGACGCTCAATGCAAATTGTTTTGTGTTTCGTTTTTAGAAAATGTTTAACCTAGCATAAAATAGCAAATACATTAAGTGGATGTGACGCACAACACACATCTATTTTCAACCTTTAAAATGAGTCAGATTTCAGTAAAAATGTAGCTTGATCAAGACAAGTACGTGGCAATAATAACGTCTCTTTTCTTGCCTGTGTGTCTGTGCCTGTGTTCACATACTGTGCACATAGTGTTTTCATTGTCCTTTGTCTTCCCCAAGCATAGATCTTTAGCTTACTATTAGCTTCAGTCCTGACTGGCTGTTTGAGATTAGGTCTAGACTTGTTTTCACCTTTCTGCCAAATTACTGTCATTGTGTTGAATGGCAGATATGGGGAGCTAATACACACCGGGCAAATTAGTATGCCCCTGCAGCGCTCGGGGCATTTTGTCAAGACGAGAGGTGATGAATGTTGCAGTTTCCCACTGACCTGGGGCTCCACACCCCCCGCACAGAGACACACTGCCCCCTCCGGGCTGGTAATGGACTTTCAGCAATTTTAAAGTGACTTATCTAGATTTGCAGTGATGTGGCAGCATCAAAGCTCTCGGTTCTGTGGGGATCATTATGAGTATCATTAAAGCAATGTGGGGGCTGATGTTAAAGATATAATGGCACCTCCAGTTCCAAGCAATTAACACCCTGATTACATGTTTAACCTGGATTTGAATACTCAGCCCTGTTAACTCAAAAGCAACAATCTCGGATTTGGAATTTGGAAGGTTTTTTTTCTGTCTTATCGTCTACTTTATAGATTCAATGATGATTTTAGAAATACCAATATCTTGAGAGCGCCACAGCGCCAGCTACAAGGTTCTAAAAAAAGTCATGTAATTGCTATGTTTCCATGCGTTTCCCTAATGCTGCATACTGTAGAGCAGGGGGGGCAAACTCAAGGCGTGGGGGCCAAATCCGGCCCGTGACTGTATTTGATGTGGCCCCACAAGAGCTTGCAAAAATATAATATGTTTATTATACGGTTACATGCCGATTTACAGAAGCACGTTGCCCATAAACTACATGCATCTCAAGTGTCACTTTTTTTTCTCAGAATTTGACTTTTTTTTATTCAAAATATGCCTTTTTTCTCAGAATCTGCCTTTTTTCTTAGAATTTGCCTTTTTTTTCCGAATCTGCAATTTTTCTTAGAATTAGCCTTTTTCTCCAAATCTGCCTTTTTCTCCGAATCTGCCTTTTTCTTAGAATTTGCCTTTTTTTTCCGAATCTGCCTTTTTTTCTCAAAATGTCACTTGTTATTTTGGCTTTTTTTTCAGAATCTGGCTTTTCTTTTTAAATCATTTTGTGACATTCTCACTGAAGAGACTTGCAATTATTGGCCCTAGACTTCTGCTTTCAGACATAGTTAATTATGAAGTTATTACCCTATCCAATAATCATCCAATGCAGAGGCAATAATGTAATATATAATACATTATTTTATGTATATTAAATATTTATATATGTATTTTTGATATAGTCTTATATATAAAACTGGCCCTTTGAGTGCAACCATGATGCTAATGTGGCCCGAGATGAAATTGAGTTTGACACCCCTGCTGTAGAGTCTTTGACCAATTGACAAAACCTGTTGTACAAAATGACCTACATGTGATGGGATTTTGTATCAGGTAACTTAGTTATGTTCAATCTTTGCATTCTGACTAGAAAATATACAATAATCATGCTTTAGGCACAGCTGTATTTGAAAAGGTAGAGGAATGGTTTCTTAAAAAGTAGGTACGCCACAGAAAGGAGGAGGAAGAATTCTTCCTGTTAATACTTCTGGACTTTTGCCACAATCTTTCTAACAAGGCATGCATTGAGGGGGAGCAGAACGTGTAAAGTGTTAGTGTTGTTTAAAGGGTGGATGTTCCGGCTAACTTGAGTTAAACAGATTCATAAAGTGCTCGTAACGCACAGGTTTTCCACTGAGTGCTTCACAGAGCGGGGGCATGAATAAAGATGAAAAGAGATGGGAAAACGAGCATTTAGTAAAGTTGTGATCCGGGCCGTGTATGCGTGTTTCCACTTTCTCTAACCATAGCCTAATGTTCATATAATTATTTGTTGGACTGACAGGAAAGGAAGTTTAAAGCCCATGAATGGAATAACAAATAATAATGTATTCTGGTCTCCACTTTATTCTTGTTTTTTTTTTAACAAATCAAGGCCAACCTTTTGTAGCGGTCGACGTGACTCATGCTGACTTATACCTCACATTGTATTTCAGTACACAACCTTGCAGCTGTTCCCAAAAAACAACGACCAAGCAAAACTCTTAAAAAAAAAAAAAAAAGATTTAAATTGTTTTAGGTTTATCTAGTTAAATTGCACAATACGGAGACATGGGAGGAGATCGTGTTTCTGCTGCAGCAAAGGGACATCTGCTGTTAGTTTATTTTACAGGAGAAAAACATTTCTCGTTAACAACATAGCCAACTCTGACTTAAAGCCTAATTTTAGCTCTGGCCTAATGTAAAAATGCATAAATGCTTGCATAAAAAAAAGCACTGAATTGGACTGGCAATCGCTTAATGTTTGTTATTAATAGAAATATTTAAAAAAAATAAATAAGAGTAAAATACGAATAGAATGTTTTCTAGTAACTTAGGCTGTTTGTTTTTGGCGAGTTCACAAGCAAGTCTGTAAGATACTGTAAAAACAGCGTGAAAGTCCAAATTTCCCACAAGTAAAACATCACTTTCCGTGTCCACTGACTGATGCATGAGATGGTTTGGACGGTTTGATTGAGAGCGCTGAAGATAATTCAACACTTGCTTGTTTGCTTGCTGGCATCATGGTGTGTTAAGAGATGTGTCCTACATGAGCACGTCCCGACTTAACCTCATCTATAAACATGGGAATTGGGAGAGCTGAGGACTGGGAGGATTTTCAGTTTGGAACACGAAGAAAAGGATCCTTTGAGCGAATGTTCCTGGGAATAGATCAAGCCTATTGGATATTATTCATTTGAACTAGGAAGAAAGGGAAACCTCGAGCTCTGTCTTGTTTGGATAACGATGATAGAGGTCCATTGGATACCTGGGAAGAGCAAAAGTGAACAGCTTTGATCCAATTTTGAAATCTGTTGAGAATTCTGATGTTATACCTTTTTTGTTATAAGTAATCCAGCAACCAAGACACGTATGAGCAGTGTTGTGCTAGTTACTGAAAACCAGTAACTAGTTACCATTACTAGTTACTTCATTTCAAAAGTAGCGCATTAGTTTCCCTTATAGCCTTCATTTCAGTACTGTTATTGCATTGGAGAATAATACAATCTGTTGATCAAGAAATAGCAATAGAAATAGTAGAAATAGCCTGCATGTGTTCTACAACATACCGTGCAATGGCTTTATCAACTTTTCCCTGTCTAGCAGTCCCTCGGTTAAAATCCAGCCGCTGTTGCTGAGGTGGAGGTGGAGTGGCTTCGGATGAGTCTGGGTCTGTGGTCTTAGCTACTAGCTTCGTCCCAGCATGTTGTTTCTGCAGATGTTTCAACAGATTTGAATTGCTGTTTTGGGCAGTAGATAGGATCTTTGACCCGCCAAGACACAACTTACATTTAACTAAAACGTTCTTTTCTTTGTGCTCGACAAAAGTGAAATAGTGAGAATATCTCCAGGCGGAGAAACTCGACTTGAGCTCCGCTGCCGCGATGGTAGTCTTGTTAGTAAACACAAACACGCCCACAGCGCGTCTCCGCATGTGACACAGGAAGTATCTAAGAACATTTACTCAAGTACTGTACTTAAGTACAGTTCTCATCTCTGTTCGCCTCGCTGTTGGCGCCGCTCACTTTGTAACGCGTTAGTCCCAACACTGCTCTGGAGTGAGTATATTGTGGAATTTAAGAGTATTTTCAGCGGTCAAATATATGTAAGTGAGTAAGATGAGGATATAGTACATTCCTGCATACACTAATCCGATCCCCTATAATATTACCCCAATCATTCTTAAATAATTGCTCATCCAAATAGAGCTATTAAGCAATCTGCTGAAAGTTCCTGTATTTTCTTATATCGTAGACAAAAAAATATTGGAAAATGTTAATTTCCCCCGGTATCGTGCATCTCTAATATCACTTTAATCTAAATCACATAAGGTAGACATCCATGCATCACGATCTTATTCCTAAAAGTAGACTTTACCCAACTCAGCTGATAAGGATTTTAAATAATATTTTCCTTTGAAGGGCTGTTTTCTTACAACCTTTAGATGAATTTGCTGCATGCATGCTGTCTGTCTATCCTCTTATTTCTTGGCTGAGCTCAGTGTAAAATGTTCCCCAGCTGAATCAACCTGGTCTTTGTATGTCAGCCTAAGGGGCCTGTTTGTGGAAATGTGTGTGGGTGCGCATGCATGACCTGTGTGTTTGTCTTACCTGGCATGAGCATTGTATCCCTTAAGAAGACCCCTTGTGTGTTAGTGTGTGTGCTTGCATCACTCCAGTTGTCTCCTCACATCTATCTGTACTCTGATGACTGAACTTCACAGTCGATATCTATGAGGAGCTACGTTTCCATCCAAACAGACATATTTCTAACAATGCTTTTGCTGAGGCAAAAGTATGGTGTGATTTTCAAACAATGATCAGTGTGTGCAGAGAAATCACAAAGGGAATACCTCATATTTGAAAAGAGATCAGCATGGAATTGACAGCAGGTTTCTATAGACGCCATTTGCATTTGTGCAATTTCATATGAGCTACCTTTGAGCTATAATACATTTGAGCCTCAGAAGAACAGGGGCTTCCTGATGTTGTTTGTTGCACCACATCCACTGGAAAAGGTACAGACAGCCGAGAAGGTAGAATATTTTATTGATGTACCTACACAAGGCTCCCTCACAAAAGAAAACACTTATTAACGCTACCTCCAAGGCAACAAAGCAAAACACACTTACAGATCGTTCTTTCCCATCATAGCAAAATGTATAAAATAAAACCTAAAAAGTCAAAGAAAAATATCACAAACTAGAAGAACGTTTGGAGGGTGCGGACCTCGACTAGCCGAGGCTCAATGCCTTATCTCACGATGTTAACAAAAGTGAGAAATAATGTGTGTATCCTCCCCATGATCTGGAGCCACTCCGAAACACGAGTTCTACCTTGACTTTTCCTTTAACTTTTATAACAACCAGGGCTCTAATTTGTCTGTAATCCAAATAAACAAACGGAACCAAAACATAACCTTCATGGCAAAGTGAACCCAATGGCTCGCATTCTAGAGAAAGATGAAAATAATAATAACTTGAATTTACATAGCGCCTTTCATAACCTCAAGGTCGCTTGAAACATACAAGGACAAGACATAAAACATAAAAAACATAAACATAAAACAGGAATGGAAGTATAAATGGGGGGGGGAGTGAGTTATTGTTGGAAGGCGATGTTGAACAGATGAATTTCAAGGGTTGATTTGAAGATGTTGAGAGAAGGGGCGTAGCGGATTTCTGCAGGGAGGGAGTTCCAGGGGGGGGGGGTCATCGACACTGAAGGCACGGTCCCCGAAGGTGCGGAGGCGTGAATGGGGAATGGAGAGCAGGCCGGAGTCTGAGGATCGAAGGGTGCGGGACGGGATGTATGGGTGGAGGAGATCTGTGAGGTACTGAGGGGAGAGGGCATGGAGGGATTTGTAGGTGAGGAGGAGGAGTTTGTAGGTGATGCGGGAAAAAGAAAACTAGCCAGGTGATACCAGCTCGCAGATGATCCTGCACTTGATCTTTGCTTGTGGGTGAAACATGTGACTAGTTTAGCCAATGGTTTTTCTTTCGACAAACATGTCATGGAGAACCAGGTGTTTTTTGCTTCAAGAGAATATAGGCCGGCCCACCTAAAAGATCTGCTCCTTCTCATGTGGCTGTGCAAATGTGTGAAAGGGTGCTATTAACAGTTCATTTAGCCATTTCACCAAGGACAGAGGAGGCCTCTACAAACGCCACCTGCATTCCCAACACAAACCATTCTTATCTTAAGAAAATGATAATTTGTAGGATATACGAGTGTTTCTCATACACACACACACACCCACACAAGCATACAACTGCTCACACCTTAACACAAAAGTGTGAACATGCGACTTCCCAGACCATTTAGATTATGTCTGCAAAGGAAGTGTTGACAGAGAGCTACCAGTGTGGGATCGACAGCGAGTTAATTAACAGCCCTCTTCCCAGCTCCCCGAAGATAAACAACACCTGTAGGTGGAAGAAGGGATGTGTGTGAATTCAAGCTCACACGTACAAAACTGCAGAAAGCTCAGAGATCATGAATATGTATCCAAGTAGTTGATTTAAACAGCACTTGCAGCATTATTTTCACTATTTATTTCCTGTTTCGTTCGCTATCTTGTGTTTAAGTAAATGAAAGGGCCACATCATTCAGAAAGTTATTTGCACTTCAGAAAGTTGATTCTCTTGTGAGGTGATGCATTCTGTGTGTGGGTGTACAGGATTTTATTTCCAAGAGGTCCACAAATTCTTGCAAGTGTAATTCATAACATTGGAGGTAACAAGCTCCGAAATAAAGCTGCATTGAGAGCACAATTCCCCACAGCCACACACTACATTCATTGGTTACCCATCACTAAAAACAACTATGCGAAGTCCAGAAGGATTGAATCCTTCACAAATCAAATTTGAATTACAAATTGGTATATTTTCAAAACTGAGATGTAGTTATAAATATAGGTAAAGGTTTTCACTTTAATTTCTGCGGTTGACTCTGTGCCCTCAATGTGTCTAATGAGAACAATCGAGCTGTTTCTCCAGTGGGGTCAGTGTGCTCTCTATCCTGAGGAGAAAACACATCTCTAGATCTATCAGGTAGAAAAAATAATTGTTGCTCCTCCGGGTGTCAATTAATTTTGATGATGAATAACTGGAATGTTCTGACACGGCTATGTTCTTCATTTGAATGTAAAATAATAGTTAATGCTATGGGTTGTTTAAAAATAGTCAAACATTATTATTATGTTGAATAATAATTGCACTCATAACTGCAATCTTCTCCCTTATACTTTGCACCTAATCTGTCAAAAATAAACGCCATATGTATACAACCATGTGACCCATAAAGGTGAATAACCTCATGCATTAGATGCAAACCACATGTAGTTGTAGTGTGTGCAATGACAATAAAGTCAAATCAAGTTTTTAACCATTACATTTTTGCAAAATGGAGATGTCATTCAAATGTTATTTCAAAAAAGTGATATAATTAGCGAAGGATGTTGTTTAAAAAATGAAGATGTCTTTATTAAAAATGAGTACACGTTTAGTTTTCTTATTTTAAAGCAGAATTCTGTCTTTTTTTATGCAGAGCAAAACAAATTGATATTTAAATAGGGTACAAGGACTCTACAAATGCAAATTGATAAGACTGTGAGTTTGTGCAGTGAAAAGAAGTGAACAGAGTGACTCATGTAACTTGGATTTGACTGTGAAGAATATTGTTTATCGGTCCCTTCGCAAACAAAGAGCAGCTTATGAATGGGTAGAACTACAGGACGCTGCATTCAAAGCAATCAGGCCCTTTAGATGCAGACACCATGCTAAATGATTAAGTTCCATTCTTTAAAGATTTCTGCTCCTCTGCCCAGATAACGAGGCCGGGGCAACGCACTGTAAAATCTGCCTGAACATCAAGATCTATAAAAGCGCCACACTAATTTCTTTCCAATTTATTTTTATTTCTTTTCGTTAATGCAATTGAAATATAACAGAAGTATTGCAATTGATCACACATCAGTGGTGTTTAAGTGATGAACATTGGCAAGTTTAAAAAATAACTCAAGTCGAGTGAAATCTTACATACTGTGAAATCAGCATCATTGATGACAACCGCTCCCAGTATGACCCGTCACAAAGACAAATCCCGTCGGATATTACCTCTAGATTGGAGTTCATCGGTCTTTAAAAAAGGGAAATGAGCCAGGCAGTGAATAAAGGACGGGATGTATTCATTTCTGCACCACAGGTGGGGTGTACTATGATATGGCTTTCATTTCTCCGCAGCAATCAAATTTGAGAGTGGAAATAGCAACAAGCATCCAGAGGCCTGCTGGTAGCAGCGTGCCTCGCAGACAAAGGCGCCGCTGGTACCCTGCAAACTGCATGCTGCTTTCAGCGGCACATGATGCCTTCACTGAACAGGCATAATAAATCATGTGCAGGAGGAGAGATGGAGAGAGAAAGGTTTGATGAGAGGGGGGGGGGGCATAGACAGTTTATGAGCAGGATGAAGGCAGGAGCTGATGAAATACAAAAATTCAAAAGAAAAGTGAGAATATTTTTTTAAATCATATCGTACGAGAGGCTTTTAGATTTTTCTTGATTCTCAACACGGCTGCTTTCTCATAATCATCCTCACAACACTTCCAGGACAGCTTTTAGGTCGCAATTGCCTTGGAAATGTGAATGGAATATTGATGCTATAATCCTGCGGGAAGCAGTCTTTAATGTCATCTCCATGCAATGTAAATTAGCCCCGTTCTATTTGAGTGAGCGCGGACAGGAAGTACTGCTATATTTAGGAGGTAGGCTCTCTCCCATGATTTAACAAGCAGCACAACAATTAACATTTTAAAAAGGTTAGCCTCTCCGTAGAGAAACATGCATGTTGTTTTCTAGCGCCGCACATAAGGACGTTTCTTACTCTACTCTGCTTTGCGATGTCAGAGTTGTTTACTGCATATTTTAGGAGTTTGACACAGTTAGGATGGAAACAAACTTAAGGTTCAGGGATTATACCTCAGAGACAGAACAAAAGAGGAAGATTATGAGGAAATGATGAAAAACTGAGTAACATGCTGCAGGAAAGCAGTGTTGCGGCTGTGTTTCAACATAGGTAAGGAGCAGACTTCAATCAAATGCTTGAGTAGAGTGGATCTAAATAAGAGGGTAACAAGCCTCTGTTGTGCCTGATCCAACTTCCATTGCTAGCACAGCTAAAAAACAAGACAGTTAAGGCAAAAAATCTGAAAAATGTAGGCCCATGGAAATACTAGATCCAACCCAATTAGCCTCTGTTGCTCACTGTCACTGTACGACTACCCCGGAGAACAGAGGTGGGCAGAAGAGAAGCCATCTCATATCTCATGTGTTAGAAAGAGACCTGATTTAGAACCTGTCTTTTGTTCTCTTCCAGGCAAAGAGCCGACTATTCCCACTCGACGCCACCTCTCTGCTGCTGTACATATTGCACAACCTGCTCAGAGGGTTGCGGAGTATGTGATTCCCTCTCCAGTTCGTATTTGATTCAAATCTGTATTGACACATGTGCACAAAACACAACTATTAAACATGCACATAGCAGAAAGAATAAATCACAGTTAAATGGGCACTTCTCTAAGCCGTGCATATATTTACAAGACTTGTCACTTGCACTAGAGTTTACTTGATGTGCATGAAACATAAATAGAGAGTTTGCTACGAAATACCATAAGTGCCTCATGGGCAGTGTAAAATGGCACCTCCTCCGCACTATATGGCTGCCAATATTGGCAGTGCACACACAAGAACACAGATGTACACTCAACACTTCCATTTGTCAGAGACACACACTCACAAATCACTATGAAAATGCCCTGCCATTACACCATACTGTACCACACACACACACACATCCCTGGGCTCGCTGTCGACCCGGCCTATCAAGATGCTACACTATAGGATGTGCATTGCTCGAGATGGTGGGCAGGACATTTTCTTTTATTGGCCTGCCAGGAGATGTCATTGTGCCATCAGTATGAATTGCACTTCCGTTTGTCACACATGGTGGTTTATTGTAGCGTGACTGCCAACGCTAGAGTGCATTACCCTCATCTCTCGCTGTTGAAAACATCAAGACCTCGCCAGGCAGATGACAGAACGACAGCAGGTATATTTAATTATTTCATGGTGCATCAAACACATACGCTCCAGGAGGGGTATGAAGTTGATGGCTGTTGATGCAACCACAAAGGACATACAATCTCCATCTTTGTCATGTAAGTGCACAGAGAAAGATATCCCATGTGCCGTCACAAGCTGTTGAACATGTCTTGGTGAAGGTTATTTCATTTTAGTGTAGCAACAAGGCGAGTATGGTTGCTTGCTATAATGCACACGTATGCATGAACTGATTGTATTCAGGTAAACTAGACAGTCAATGTTGTACCCTGAATCAAATCTGGTCTCTGATGTCAGAGGCGTTTTTATACTGGAATAATTAAGATGTTGTTAACGTAAGCGTTGGATCATTCAGAAAAGGGATTCAAATGGGAAGGTGTTTTAAATTGGCAATTTCATTCTTTACATGTTTTATTTTGCTTTGTTGTTCCCATGTAAAATATGTCATTTTGTAAATCAGAAAATAAACTTCCTCATGAAACATTGTTGAAACATTGTTAAAACATGTTAAGACGAGCAGCAACGCTAGCGGATCTGAAGCTTCACTCAGGGAGCTTTTAGCTAAATGCTAGGCTCACAATGAAACTGCTAACACATGGTATAACGTTGAACATGTTGATCAATCCCAATTTAATGAACAGTGATAGGATTTAGTTATTAACTTAATTTATATATTACATTTTGCTTATTAGGTATTTGGTCATAAATCTAAATATAGGAGAAATTCAAATTCAGATCCAGCAATCAAGGTATTTCAGTTCATCTAGAGGCAAACAAAATGTCCTAGTCTGTATTGAGTGTTATGCAATCCCTACAATTGTTTTCAAGATGGAGAGTGGATAAAAGTGGTTGACCAATCGGCTTAAGTGTCAATGCTGCTAGTATTGTTGAAAAGAAAAACAGAATACAATTTGCCAGAAAGCTTTCAAGTGTGGCATTTCTCCTACTTTCCTTGTCTGATGAAGACACAGCACTTCATCTACATTTGCTCACATGACAATACTCCAGGGCAGATGAAATAGAAAGGGCCGCTGGAAAAGAAAATCAAAGGATCGGATCACTACTGCACTAATCTCATTGCCATTTAGACCAACATTGATCTCCATAGGAAGGACTCCTGGCCTCAGGGCCTCCTCAGCCCAGTCCCATCGTTCAGAGCCCACAGCCTTATTCAATAGAGCTAAAGGCCAGCCTGGTGTTTATAAGGGAGGTAATTAGCTTAGTGTCTCGCCATGCTAAGTAGCATCCCATTCAAATCAATCCAGTGACTGCAACCAACTCTACAGGGTCACCTTCCTGTTGCTAAATTAGGGCAGGAAGTAGTAGTAGTAGTAGGCATCAAATTTGAAACTATACATTACATTGCATTTAGCTGACGCTTTTATCCAAAGCGACTTACAATAAGTGCGTTCAACCAACAAAATACAAACTTGAAGAAAACAGAATCATATACAGTACATCAGGTTTCATAGAGCCAAACATTTCAAGTGCTACTCAACTGGCTTTAGATAAGCCAGTCCTTTATTAGTATACAAGTGCTTTGTTAATAATTCTATCGCTCGAAGTGGAGTCGAAAGAGATGAGTTTTCAGTCTGCGCCGGAAGATGTGTAAGCTTTCTGCTGTCCTGATGTCAATGGGGAGCTCATTCCACCATTTTGGAGCCAGGATAGCAAACCCACGTGTTTTTGCTGATGGGAACTTGGGTGCCCCTCGCAGTGCGGGTGCAGCGAGCTGTTTGGCTGATGCAGAGCGGAGTGCACGTGCTGGGGTGTACGGTTTAACCATGTCCTGGATGTAGGAAGGGCCAGATCCATTCGCAGCATGAGGCTCATGGTACGCAAGTACCAGTGTCTTGAAGTGGATTCTAGCAGTTACCGGAAGCCAGTGAAGGGAGCGGAGGAGCGGCGTGGTGTGGGAGAATTTAGGAAGGTTGAAGACCAGACGAGCCGCTGCATTCTGGATGAGCTGCAGAGGTCGGATGGCACATGCAGGCGGACCAGCCAGGAGGGAGTTGCAGTAGTCTGGGCGTGAGATAACGAGAGCCTGGACCAGAACCTGCGTCGCTTTCTGGGTCAGGTGGGGACGTATCCTCCTGATGTTGTAAAGCGTGTATCTGCAGCAGCGGGTTGTAGCAGCGATGTTTGCAGTGAAGGACAGTTTGTTATCTAGGGTCACACCCAGATTCCTTGATCACCAGCATGGACTAGCATGTGATCCAGCATGATCCACCAGCATGGACCACCAGAAGCCACCAGCATGATCCCAGCATGATCCACTAGCATGGACCCATCATGCTGCGTGACCAAAAAACATAACAACATAATGCTATGGTCCATTGCTGGTGACCAAAATACAACATAATTGCTGGCCATGCTGGTCAAACACCATTTGCTGGTAAAAAACGCTGGGCAAAAATCCTTGATTAGCGTCTTAAATTCCTCGATTTATTGCTGCTAAATCCTTGATTATGCGATTAACATGCAGGGGTTTTTATTGTGATTTTATTGCGGGGAAATTGCGGGAAGTTGCGAAATAATGCAGAAAAGTTACGAAAATATGCTTAAATATGCGGGGAAAAGAATAAACAATTTTTTTAAATATGGGCTGTCTTATTATTCTCTCACACACAACCTGCCACTACTTAACGTTAAACCCCTTACTATTCAATTAAAACAAATTCAATGTTTATTTATTGTAAAAAGCAATTGGTATTTAATCCACCACAACCACACTTCTGCGCCCTCATTCTGTTTTCATTTACTCGTTCGTTAATTCTGACCAGCTTCAATCTTGGTAAGGCTACTCACTTCGTTTCTGTAAAGCCCTCGAAAGGGTTTTTGGAGGTTGATGCCTCGGCCTGAACGAGCGTCTGTTTGGCTTTTCTTGTCCGCTTTCTTTGTTCATGTCTTGAATGACATCAAAGTGCGGTCGTCACCGTCGATTTTCTCTTCATGCTCCAAACACACAGTGCACGGGGTGGGCAGAATAGTTTCCCCCCCACTTTTTTGCGCCGGGTCTTTAGCGTAGAAATGTTCGTCGGCGTAATAGGATGGATTAGATTTTTATCTTGGTGTTTTCTCTATCGTGTGAGCTCCACACGTTCACTCTATACAGTGTTGTTTACATTCTGCATGATTGCCGCGAGCTGGCATTACGTCACGTCAAGACGAGTTAAACTTTTTTCCCTTCAACTTTGTGTGAAAAATGCGTTATGGCGGCATTTTGATAAATATGCGGCCCTTTTAAAAAATCTGCCCCGGCCAATTTTGCTGATTATGCGGTAAATTCTGCGATCGCCCAGAATCGCCGTTTTTCTGTGAATCCATGCTGTCTTTTCTATTTTAAGGGGTTTTAAGTGTGTACACAAGAGCCCAAATTTTGGAGAGTGCCTAAGTATAATCAGCAAACCACCTCTAGAGTATAACCTAGAAAAGGCGTAGCTTGTGAACCCAAAGGCGGAAAAATATTCTGAAGGCTGGATAGTTTGCTGAAGCAAGCTGTATTGATAAGTCTCCCATATGCCGCGCGCACACAGATTTATTCTCTCGAAGGCGTCTTGGAAGCGAGCCGCGGAGTGCCTGATTCTGTACGGTACTCCTTATGTACCTTACCATGTGTGAACACGAGTTCTCTCTCTCTCTCTCGCCAGTATCAGCCACTCCTATCAGTCTTGTCCATCTCGTGTGTAGCGCCAAGCGTGACGACGTGGGCGTGTTGTCGTTTAATATTGCGTCTGTCTTATTCGCGCACGGATGGAGGAGCGATTCGCAACGCGTCCCTTGCCCCTGCCCCAGAGAGAATGGACTGGAACTTCGCTCCATCCATGTTTCTTGTCAGTGGCGGGAACTTCAGCCAAAAGCCTGTTGTACATGAGCGGATGTTGTTATTTCTGAAGCATTATAAGTAACACACAAGGTCTCTGTGTTACGTGATCGGATACCTTGTTATATCACAAGTTATCTTAGAAGCCATGAGTGATCAGCTCATTCTCTATGAGAGAAAGAGCCAAGAATCGACATCATAACACTCTACTGTTGGGTAACGGGATAGAACGAGTGGAGCTCTCTCAGTGCCTGCCCTCATAATATATATCTGAAGGTCAAAGATGTAGAACAAGAGCTAGGTCAGGAGATGTGTCTAGCGCGCGCGCGCGGGACGCAAATTTACGTTTTTTCTCTATAGTTTCGGCGGAGCTGCATATCTAGTATATTGTGTAATAAGACAGCTGTGAACCTAGTGTGCTCTCTCTCTCTCAACAAACGCAGCGTCTGAGCGCTCTTGGTCGCGTCTGCGACTTTGAACGCAATCGAGAATCAAGCGCAGTCCATATGAGTCTATGGTCAGAGAGCAGTCGCCCACCAACTGAGAACGCGGCATTGAAGAGTAAAGCGCGTTGCCGCTTTGCCGGGTATACTTCTGGCCGTCTGCTGTTATCTCTAGCGGAGAGTAAATAAGATATATAAATGCCATATCTTGCGCGCTTTTTGATGAAAGTCCTTTCTTCTGTTGGAATATTGAGTACATACATATTTCAAATTGCTCTCCATAATTACGCGCAAGCTCTTTTTTGTGTATCGCGCGCGCGCAATAGTTATATGCGCCCAGTTGAATAAATACCTGCGCTCTATTCTTGCGGCGTCTCTTGACCTCGTTGAGTCTCTAGTTGGTATCTCGATATGACGCAATCCTTGCTTTTTACAACACAAAAAAAAAAATCCTAATGGAGTGAATGTATTATTCATTCCACAGAAAGGAGGCTTTCATTCAAAGCCCAAGAAGACTCTTAATCTATTTATGACAGCAAAGAGCCCAGCAAAACACTCCTCTGCCCGCTTTCAGTGGTTGTTGAAGGAAAACTTAAAATGACCTTGGCAGTATGATGCATCATTGTTCGCTCTCTCAGAACCTGATTAAAGGATTCGTTTTTTCCAGCTGGTCATTTAAAATAATTGTTGGACTTGGCAAACTTGGGAAAGAAAAATTCGTCCAGGGCCCCCCCCCCTCCCATTTGACCCTGTTGTTAAGAGCTTACCTGGACCTCCCCAACTCCCCCCCCCCACCTTTTTCCCACTTCGTAATTTGTGCTGTCTTCCAAGGAAAGCTGATTTTTCCCATTGGCTAGTAAGTAAACAAGATTTGACTTCCAAAGGTTCTTTATTTAATGCTTCAGAAATAACAACATCCCCTTCACAGGGCTTTGCTGAAGTTCCCGCCAACTGAACAAGAACCATTTTGGGATTGGAGGCCCAAGTTCCAGCTTCCCATCCCTCCCTTCTGGGGGCAGGGGGGCAGGGGAACCCCCCATCGCTTGCCAAAATTGATAAAACCACCAGCCCATGCCAGGGACTGGAAAATGAGATATAGGGTTGGTCTGCAGAACTGTCCACAGTTCTGGGGCCGTCCTCCTGAGTCCTGTCCCTCGGTAGGACGTTTGTTGAAATTTCTTGCGAGGACTTTCAGTCCCCAAGGGCAAAAAACATGCCACCCAGAA
>NW_011364195.1:170652-197316 GCF_000735185.1 Notothenia coriiceps | reverse complement strand
CGCGTTGCTCGCAAAAAATCGCCAACTTCAGACACGCCCAGCATCAAGATTTTTCACGATTTTTGTCATGCCTGTGTGTGGACGGGCCGTAACTTTCTTCTGTAATGCTACTAATGTGTTTTTGGTCCTGATTGTAATATCTCAACAACAACTATTGGCTCGAGTGACGTTTTTGGTAGCCTCAGGGTGATTTCTGAAAAAATGTTGTTCTTCCTTTTACTCTGCTAAAAGCTCCATTATGAAGACATGTTTTGAATTTGTCCAATACTGTTCTTTCAGACTTAATAGCTGTAAAATGAGAGAGGCAGTTAATAATAAACATGCAGACCTTTACCAGCTTCTATCAGGTTCATTTTCAACTTTTCTGTCTTTTATTAAATTGCTCATTATGGTGTCAGTATAGCGCCGTCACTACCAGATGATTTATGACAACAAGCTTGGCAGTTTTAAGATTGACATTGAACATTTGTTGTTCTAACCCTTCCCTATTTCTGCTGAACTTGCAGTGTCTGGACTGAAACGTGTACTTGTTGTCGGATATGTTCCTGACATGCTGTGCTGGGGATTTGGTTCAGTAATTCAAGCTTTGGATATCCTTTTCTCTCCCTCCATCCTTCTGCCTCTTTTCTGCCTGTCTTTCTCCCGCCTTATATTCAGCTCCAGGCAGCTCTGGTTTGAAGCTTTTAACTTTGAAGCGTTTTCTCCGGTGCCCACACTTCAGAACTTGACATTTTTGACGCTGTCTCTAATCTTTATTCTGTTTCCTGTGAGCCGTGGCTTGGATGCAGTTGTTTATGATGACACTCACTCTTTCTTTACCCCATTCATCTCAATGTGTGTTCCTCTCCCTCTGTCTCCCCATTGGTACAGTGAGAGGTTCTTTGTCAAGCTGAATAAGAGCGGGTTGCCCAAGTCGCCAGAGAAGACAGAAAGACAATGCACGCTATTTGTGGTGAGTACAAAACATGACTAAACAAATTAAAGATATGTGCCGTAAAGTCACGCACAATTACACAAAAACAAGAGCTAAGAAACTATCTTGTTTACAATGATTGGATCTGATGCTAAAGTGTGTTTTTCTTTAAGGACCTGGGAAGCAGTGATCTACGAAAAGACGTCTACATCGTTGTGCACATCGTAAGAATAGGTGGGAGTCACAAGGATGCTTCTTTATTTTTACTACACTTCTTTTAAGTCTCTCTGGCGTTTATAGAGCTGTTGTGTGTCTGTGTGTATGCAGGGAGAATGGGAGCAGGGGAGAAGAAGAATCTGTGCAGCGTGCAGTACAGACGGCCGTTTGGCTGTGCTGTCATCAGCATCGCAGATCTCCTCACTGCTGACTCCAAGGATGACCATCTGCTCAAGGTTTATGCGTAAGTCACTGTAAACAGCCAGTATTTTATTATAAAAGACCAAAGTATAAACCGGGAGATTCTTGGCTCATTCTGATTGGTTGAGTCTGAACTGCCGATTCGGATTTTCTTTCTTTCTCAGATATACAATTGAAAGCTTGTGCCTTTTTTTCCTTGGAACATTTAAATTGAATTGTATGTTCATAATAAAACAAAAAATGCTAAGCCCCTTCCTCCATAGATTTTTTTTGACTTGCAAGTTCAACAAGATTCAAGCATTATGCCTTTTTCCCTCTCAGAACATGATGTGTGTTTTAATTAAATCCAATTCAAGTCATTAACTTCTTAGTTTGTAGTCTGAGTAAATAATACAGCACTTTTCATTATAATACTCAATTTTACTTTTGAAGCCTGTTTTTTCTTCTCTATTTTTCTTATAACAACAGAAAAACAGCTTTGTGGTCCAACTTAATACACCATGCCCCGAGGGATGGAAATAGGCACTCGATGACTTACTAGTGTGACCTAAATAATAGCTGGATCAGACTGACTGGCCACATACGTTCAGCTGAAAGGAAACACAAACACTTCCTTTATACCTGCAGTAACACCAGAGAGGTTTCAGTCGGATTAGCATTAAAGTTCTGAGCTGAATGTCCTCACCTCCAGACAAGACGTCAGAGTAAATACTGTTTGTTTTGTACTCCACCTGCCCTAGATAAATATTGACAATGAATAATAGGTCTGTTTATGTGAGTCCCACTTATTTATTGAAGTGAAATACACTGCTTTTTTAAGTATGCAAATCGAATAGAAGAAGTTGAGCTGTTGATGTCAACACCTTGAGGCGTGATTCATCTTGAAACCGTAACGCTGTTTGGACTCAATGCCAAACATTTTAAAAATCTTGTTATAAAAAAGTAAAAAAACCCTCTGTTTTGTATTTCCAGTTTGTAATGCATTTCTTTATTAAAACATAATTTATGTATTTGTTTGATCACCCAACAAAAATACAAGTGAACACAAGTGTCTTCTTTCTGTCTCAGGTGTAACACAGAGAGTGAGTGGCACCAAATCCATGAGAACCTCATCAAAAAGGCAAATTCAAGATACAACCTGTCGGGCTCCAACTCGGGTAAGAACCACACGTGTTTCATTCATTTCCCCTCCTCACATATAACAAGGGGATCCACTAATGCTACAAGCTGGTCTCTTTAGAGGTGTGGGATTGGTTAACTAACTATTTTTGTTGGTCAGCAGGCTTATTTCTTTCACATTTCACAAATTAATCCTCTCAGTTGCGTCATCGCTCTGTTACTGTGCAGCTTCCGGTCAGACTGAAGTTCCTCTTTCAGGGAGCGGATCAGTCTTCACATGGTCCGGTTTGCAGGAAGCCTGTTGTTGCAAACGCATTCAGATGATATAAATAGCTGCATTTCACCTTATTCAACAACAGCATCAGCAGTTTCCTGTAGCAACATGAACACTCAGTTCTTCAAGCCTCAAAGAAATGTCATGTGAAGAGGTTTGTGCCGTTTCAATAAATCCTATTATCAACTTTTGTGTGCAAACAAAATGAAAGCTGGGGATAAACTTTTTATTAAGTCTCTAAATATATAATCTGATGTGGATATACAGTCTGAGCAGCATCAAAGGGCAAATGTACAAATCAGCAACAGGTTTTAGAAGTCTAAAAGATAGCAAACTTTGCTGCTAGTTTAATAAAAACAGGATTGATTTTGAGTGAGTTTATTGCATTCTTACATCTCCATCATGAATATTCTCATACCTCATTCACACCAACGGTGTTTCAGGGCCGGTTCGGAGCTGGAGCTTGAAAAGCACCGGGTTTTTTTCCTCACTCGTTCTCAACAGCTAAACAAGCCAAAAGACACTGATAGGAAAGTTGGAGGAGTCTGACAAACTCACGCGCGCATGATTTCTCTGCACGATGGTACCTTTGGTTTGTTACCATGACATAACTTTCAGGCTCACCTTTGTCAGGGCTCATTTAGACTACACAGTCTTAGCCTCTACGCCCTCTTATATGGCCCTTCCTTGGCCCTCTCCCGTTACTTAAGCCCTCCAGAACCGTTCATACCAAGTGTATGGCAGTATGTGTGGTTGCGTTGAGGCCAAGTTCGAGGCACGATCTCGAAGAAAGTCCAAGTCTTCGCCTAGAAGCCAAAATCGAAGACCGAGAAAAGTGTGGCGGGGTCTCAGGCTTACCACGACGCAGTAGCAGAACGCAGTACTGCCATTGGCAAACGCACGACGAAGTATTTCGGTTTGCGCGGCCTTTTGGGGAGGTGTTCGACTGTGGTCTGTTTGTTTTGTTTGTTACCGCTAGCACGAGGTCGAAGGAGACATGAGAAGTCTTCTGGTCTAGGGTCATCATCGACTCAGGAGGAAGTCACTGGATGACGACCGAACAGATTCAAAGAGGGTAGTAACACATGTTTGACCTATTTTGCCGGTCGAAGAACAACAACAAGTCCTCAAAACTAGGCGCGGGGACGGGGGCGGAGCTGCATTCGGCACTGCATACGCACGAAAACGAGATCGGCCTGTTAAAAACCACGAACTTTGCTTGGCCTAAGGCTCGATTCTCCGACGAGGCGACGGACANGGTCGTCGCACGCATCTCTGCTTGTCTAGTGGACATCTCTCAGTGGATGTCTGCTCACCACCTCAAGCTCAACCTTGACAAGACTGAACTGCTTTTCCTTCCGGGAAAAGATTGTCCCACTCAAGGAAAAGCAGTTCAGTCTTGTCAAGGTTGAGCTTGAGGTGGTGAGCAGACATCCACTGAGAGATGTCCACTAGACAAGCAGAGATGCGTGCGACGACCTGGGTCAGAAAAGGACAGAATTAATTGGGTGTCGTCAGCGTAGCAGTGGTATGAAAAACCATGCGGGCTAATGACAGATCCGAGCGAGTTTCTGCACAGGGAGAAGAGGAGGGGACCAAGAACAGAGCCCTGAGGGACCCCTGTAGTTAATTGACAAGGGTCGGACTCGGACCCTCCCCAAGTTACCCTGTAGGTACGGTCTTTGAGGTATGAGGTGAGGAGGGAAAGTGCAGAGCCTGAAACTCCAAGAGTGCGTGTTGAACTTTGCAGAATTTGTTGAGCCCAGTGGTGAGTTTACACGATTAAAGTGAAAGTTACATACAAAAAATAGACAGATGGTAGAGCTGCTCAATTAATCTTATTTTAAATCGCAATTACGATTTTGGCTTGCAACGATTATGAAAACAACATTATCAAAATAAAACGATTATTTATTTTTTTTGGGTTTTTCGGTTGAATTATACTTAAAGTTCAGGGTAATCAACTGTTAAAAACATACTGTTCAAATTTGTTTTCAATAATGGATGTTTTCAAAGTAAATGAATAATCGTTTTTAATAATCGTGAATCGTGATATCAATTATTGACCCAAATAATCGAGATTATGATTTTTGCCATAATCGAGCAGCCCTAACAGATGGATTGATGAGTGGATGGACAATAAGCGAAGAATGCTATTGGCAAGAATGTGAAAAAGGATGATATGAGCCTCTCCATCATATTCCGAAGAAAAGGCAACATCAATAACAATTGGGGTGACAACTGAAAAAACAATTATTTTATCATCTGCAGATTGTTCTGATCTTTTTGTAGGAGTGGAGCAGAACAGAGAGAGACTTTTAGAGAAAGCTTGGTCAATCTTAGAAAATAAATGGCATAGCATTAAACCCACAACTATATGATCCATCCATTTTAAAGTGTTGCCGTTTCTAGTGTCAAAAACTAACAACAAACTGATGTGCACAGCCTTTCTGTTAACCTCTATACTCTGAAATATGAGAGATGCAGAGTCACAGACAAATGACACTCAGTTTGATAAATGGCACAAGCACCGCAGGGAGACAAAACAAAACCTCAAGAGAATAAGGAAAACGCTAGCACTAGTGGCACTTACAAAAAACACTACACTTAAAAGACACCAGATGTATTTTCTGATCATCTAGAACTTGTAGGGTTTTAAACATTAGATGAGGCATACAAGATTATGTCTGGTCTTGAACCTATGTGGACAAAACAAATGTGAAGTGAAAAGACCCAAGATCACAAGCAAGACAGAGGTTCATTCCTCTAGAAATGGATGTCTGCAAGGAGGAGTAGATCCAAGTTGTTTGTGCTCTGATTTGTTCCAGGTATGAGAAGTACTCTGTGTGATTTCATCCTGCATCTTCCCTCTCATTTGATTCAGGTAGTGAATACGGCTGTCAATGCCACAAAAAACATTTTTCACTCCACAAGATTAGGGCACGCAGAGTTCTCAGTTCTCAGGTGTCTGCAACTCATTGGGACACCTGTCAGACCGTGCCTTTGAAGAATCACACAGTGATCAGGCAGTGGAAATTCAGGGCTAACATTGTGTAGTGTAAATGTACTTTACGGGCTGAAAGGTCCTCCAATCTTACTGGGCAACTTGCTGTACTGTAAATATGTCCCTCTTGGTGGGAATCAGTGTGAAAGGCAGCTAGCAGCTGGTGCTTAGCAGGGTCCTGCTGGCCCAAGCCCACAGCCGCCCGGGCTCACTGATGAAGACAGATGGATTGGGCCACAGCCCCGATGCAGGAAACACACCCCCGAGCCGACAGATTAGAGCCAAGCCTCCAATAGAGCCCTGATAGCCCACTGAGGGAGAGAGAGCAGACTGGGCAGAGGACTAATGCTTGGTACTCAGGCGCCTCTTCACATGAACTTTTGAACCAAGAGATGATATAGAATGAGGTCGGCTCTATGTCAATGATTGAATTAAACAGCAGACCTGCAAATGTCTTAAATGTAAGAACAATAATGAAAGTTACCAGGTAAATAAACCTCATCCCATTTACCAATCCAATATCTGATAGATAGGTGCTACAACATGTATTTAAATACTATTGAAACTATGAAACTTGGTTCAGTATGAATGTGATAAATAAATGTTTCATTCAGTCCTGATGTGTAATAAAAATGCATTTATTTCTTGCCCAACACAAAGGTAATTCTCAACAAATGCTATCAGATAATATTTTGCAGACAATAATGCAAACAATGAATGAATGCACTTATAATAAAAGAACAATTGCAAATGAGCTGGTTTACAAGTGTGGGTGAGATGCTCTCATTTGGAAGCGGCTGTAGGAACCAGCTGTATGTTCAAGGAAATGCAGTTTGTTTTGTCCTCAGGCTGATGGATTATCATCTTTCCGTTGATAACTTTATTTATCTCTGTTAGGGTTCAAGATGTTAGTAGCTTACATTGCTGGCACTCTAACACCCAGCCCCAGTGCAGCTCATTATTTTTTTTAAATGCAGTTTCTTCGTTAGCGTTGGCTTCGCTTTCTACCGCTGCTTGAAAATGTTTCTATAAAAAAATACCAATATACACCAACTATTGCATTGACGCAACATGTTATTGTGAAGCAGTCGGTGCTGGATTACTGTCCATAAAAGTTCAACATAAGGACAGCTATGCTAATTAATATGAAGATATTAAAATGAATGAACCTAGACGGTATCTACATATTTGGTTTTCAAGTACAATCTCTACCAAAACAAGGCACTAATCCTGACCAGCATGCTGACACAAGTGACTGAGAGGGCCAGAGGTGATGAGAGTTACATTAGCCCAGAGAGGATATTTTATTGATCGCTAAAGCCCCTGCTAGGTGTGTTACAGTTGGCTCCGCGGCATCTCTGATTGACTTAGCGTGATGAGAGCATAATTAAGACTGCAGAACATTAACAGATTGCCACAGTACCACACAGAGAGGGAGTTAGAGAGATAGTGCCTGGTGTGCATATTATAGCATGTAGGACGGCCTTACCAAAGCATCTAGAACTAGTGGTACAGTATACATTTACCATAGAAGGTAAGCACATTTGAAGGAAGTAGAAAATGACAAACACCAACCACTTTGTGTAGCATCTTTCGGCACACACCGAACAAGGGATACAAAAAGGGTAGTGTGCAAGCATTCAGGTCGTCAATATGATCATATTGCTGTTTTTATGTACAATTTAAACGGATCAAAGCTGAGATATGGCACCTTGGTTTATTCTAAAACACCCGCCAAATGTGTGGCCTTGACTAGAATTTTTTTTATTGCCACGAGCATTTAGAAATTATAAAATACAACAAGCTTACAGTGCGTCGCAGCATGACCTAGAAACAATTCGTCTTTAGGCTCGACTACTATAATGTGTCTTCACATGTCTCTTTAGAAAGCTGATCAAAACAGCCTTTCTAGTCATGATGACTAAACCCAAGAAAATAGAGCATTGGAGTACTGGGTTTCTGTTGTCATAAAATATCCTAAAATGAGTATTCATTTATAAAGAACTGAACGGAGGACAAAATACATTTCTTAACCCTACACATACAGTATATAGAAAACAATAAACTTGCCTTTTAATTTTATGACAAAGCAAGCACTAATGTCAGTTACGTAGCCATTTTTCTTTTATGGTTTATGAATTCAATTAATTGTATTTCTTGAGGATGGGTGTGTAATTTCTTCTTTCTTTAAAATGACATAATCTAGTTTTAAAGCTTGCTGCATCTTGTGCATACAATAGAACTTCATCCCCTTACTGCTTCTATTAAAACCCAATTATTAAAGTCTAATGTAAAACCAAAAATGTGTTCAAGATTCATACAGATGTCCTCTAACTCCGTTGTGCCAGTGTACACTGCAGGTCTGCTTGTTGTGTTAACATCTTACATCTTGTGTTTACATCAATTTTCCAAGTTTCCTTCCCAGTTTTTAATCTCCCCGTATTATGTTTAGTTTTTCCCCATTCACATAAAACAAAACATGAAAATTAATTCAGGGAAGGAACCTCGGGGAGCCGATGAGAAAATACAAGTCACGATTTAAGCCACATACAATTTGATGACATGACCAGAAAAATCAATAGGGATACATTGTGAGAAACCCCCTCAGAGCTGCACTGGCAGAACAAAAGAACAATTCAGTGGCGTGTAGCTGGAGCGGTAATAGCCCAGTAAAGTCATTCTCCTGCAGAAACCAAACCATGCGTGCTCAAGCAGTGCATTATCTTTCCCATGGCTAACCCCCCCGCTGGCAGACCCCGCCACCACACACACACAAACACCACACAATCCTGACAGCGTTTTCTTTTGAAACACAATTTACAATTCGAGGGCAGTTGAAACAAGCAGTGGAATGGAAAGCTTGCGTAAAAGGCATACAAAACAAGAGTGTTTCTGCTCTACTTTTGGCAGCAGGTTAGCTGCTTTTGTTGAACTCTGCAGAAAAGACATAACCACTTTGTAAATTCGAAGATAGATACATGCAGCTGCTCTTACTGTAGCTTTCCAGCTGTTAGCTCTGAGGCCAAGCTCTGACTTAGGGGTCTGTATACGACAAAAAACATCATTCTTGGATGTTAGTGCAAACAATTCCTAAATATATAAATATATTTAGAACCAGCATATCATTAAAAAACACTTGACCAAACATATCCCCCTATAGATTCCACTCAACCCTTTTTAGTGCGGTTTAGCTAGCAATGACTTACTGTAATTCAGGACTACACATTTTAAGTTAAAGGTAGGGTATGTAAGTTTGAGAAACCGGCTCGTGTGCGCTAGAATTTGAAAATACACGACCGGAGAAAATCTGCCACTTTGTTATAGAGCCCCTCCTCCAACACACACGAACGCGCACATGACCAATGAGGGCACGAGATAAGTTTGTGCACAGATGGAAGGCTGACGGGCAGGTAGGCCATCCAGTTATTTTAGCCGGGCCGGCTATGATGATTGGTCATGCTTTTTACAGCACCACGGCTTCCACAGATGACATTTTTTTATGGATTCTTTTGTCAAAGCACTTCAGATACTCATTGCTATCGGGATGTTAAGAGCATTCCATGGAATATAACAAAAAGTGTATCTCGAGCCGGTTTCTCAAACTTACATACCCTACCTTTAAAGGCTAATAAAAAAGTTTCGTAAGAACAGTACCAATAGTAGAAACAAGATGTCAAACAACTTAAGAAAAGCCAACTACAAAACTATTTCAATCTGTCATTGCATACGTCACTTTCATTTCAGTGACTTTCGATGGCACTATCCAATATATTATGTTAGTCCACTGCCTGGATAAATGATATGTGTTATACTGTATAAAACATGGACTGACTGATGAGGCAGAAGTGTTCCTTCCCTCCTACAACATGTATGCATTATGCCACTGAGATTAAAACAAATGATTTGCTCTCTACAGCTAAATTAGAGATTGGGTAGGCACCAAGGCAAGAAACCACATCTTTCAAAAGGTCACCCTCCCAGAGGAAGCTTGGTCTGTTCATTTTTAACTTACAATATTGTCCCAATTACATCACTCTCCAGTCAGGGCAATTCCCCTTTACGCCTTTTAACTACAAATCAAGCTTCTCCAGCACAAAGTACTTTTTACCGACAGAGGTTTACTTCCCCACTGCCCTCAGTGTGCCATCCTTCCTGCCCTGAGCTGTAACAGCAAAGCCGTACGGGGACAGCCCTTCAAAATCTCACCTGACCTTATGTTTATTCATGTGTGTAGGAGAAACCAGAAAGACCTCTCCACAGTGGAAACTAGCCAGGCAGAACTAAGGCGATCACCCAAGAGAGCGGAGACGCACAGAGCCAAGCGTTTAATTTAACATACACCCCCACAAAGAATGAAGGTGGGGGACAGCCTGACGTTAGGGAAGGACAAAAGATTACCTTTTAGCAGGGGTCGCCTGATGCAAGTCTTGGTGCAGCTGCCCTTTCGGTCCTGCTGGCAGGCTATTGAACCACAGGGGTTGGAGTTGAAGTCGGGATCGAGGACCCTCGGTGGGTACGAAGGCTCAGTAAACAGGGTCGCCAACTTGCTGACCTTCAGAGGACGACTCACTGAAAAGGAGAGAGGCATATGATAATGTGAGAACTGCTCAGTGGTTCAAGTGCTGGATAAGAGAGTCTCAAGACGCATAAGACATGGGCTGAGCATACAGAGCAATAATTAAGTATTTTAGGTAAAATACTGCTACAGGTAAAGTCTCAACGAATCAGAAACAGATGTATTGCCAAGAAGGTTTACACATAAGAGGAATTTGCCTTGGTGTATACATTAAGACACAGTTGGATAAGTTAAATTGGGGGGGAAAAAACATTACAATAAATGATAACATTAAAAAATAGATTAATATTTACATAAAATATAGATACACCAGGTGTGTTGCTCTGACTTTTCTCTGCAAAGATGTAACCTTTTACAAGTACCTGTAAATGATATATGTTTACACTTTATACACACTTTTTTAAAACTTAAATCATCACAATCATTATGAATCCAAGCATATCGTATACACTGTACACACTGGTAAATCCAACCCCTTCGACGATTTTACACAAAACTTCTATTGAATTTCTCCTTTAACACCAAAAAAAGTTTTTTGTTCAACTTTTCTCTGCAGCCAAACTTAATTGGCAACAAAGTGTGATAAAGGATAACTGCTTTTAACAAAAGTGTAACCCAGTGCTACACTTTCATGGACAAAAATACAGGACAACTCTGCAGTCAGAAACACTTTATGATGCCTGCATTCCCTTGATCGCTTTTTGTCTTGTAAAATGTTTCAGCATTCAAAGCATTTGAAACTAGTAGTCAACTCCTCATTCAGCTGTGGCAATAGTCTTCCTCTAAGGACAGCAGGAGTCAAAAAATTAAACTTCACTCATCGTGCTATTAAAAACAACCTGGAGAATTTGGAGCTGTCAGGTTCAAATTCCCATAAGCTGCTGAACACAACAGAGCAGACATGCGAGTGGAGCAGAGAGATAAAACACGGCATCTATTCTTACGAGTCCTCTTTGAAACTTCTCTACAGTGTGCCTCTGAGATGGAGCTTCTTTACTCCCTGCAGAGCTGTTCCAGCATCTCCTCTCCCAGGAGAGATTTGCAGAGCGAGACAAACACCTTGGCTTTCTCTGCGGCTGTGTGTTCTCCAAAACTCGCCCCAGGCAACTTTAAATTAATACCTAGCACTGCCTTTCCCCTGATAATTATGCATCATCACCCATGAATGCTACAAACCGAGGTTGTTTAGTGCTTTTATAATCGGGCTAAACTGTTCTACAGTGCTGGAAATAATGAATGTTGCTGCATCTTTTAGAGACATCTCTGCAATTACAGGGAGCTGTGCCGGTTCATAATATGTACATGTTATTACAGCGCTGTACCTTCCGGCTATGGTTCCTTTTGTTGTAAGCAAGGAAGCTATCTGTGCTTGCTTACAACCAGGACAGGCTTTGTTCGCTACTACTACAACAAGCAGAACACTGCTCTTCTCTCAATAATGGGCAGAATGACAACCCTGTGAAGGTTCATAAGCAACAACAATACTCCAAGGCTCGCTGAATGGCAGAGGCATGTCACCCCCGTCGCTGCAATACACGCCCTCTGTTGCAAGGAGGCTGCGATGAGCCGGGAATTCAATCCCGACATGATAATTGCTGTCAAATTACAGCCGTCCACCAACAATTATGATGGGTGCTGACGGGTGAAGTGTGCTCGCCTTCCAATCACCCTGCACAGCATGTTTATAGGCTGGAGACTGAGGGAATACACACAGGAATACACACACACCAACACAATTGACTATTGTTCAAGGTCCCTCGGTCAAGCAGCAGTGTTCCATTAACACACAATTGTTGTGCTGGTTGGGTTTTTAAATGCTATACGATGAACAGGGAACTTTGTCCCTTGTGTAAATGTGTCTTCTTTTATCACACACCAGTAACTCATCATCAGCCTCTGAGCCACATGCACCAGAGGGAGATTTCTACAGGCTTTAAGGCATGGCAGTGGATGCCAAAAGGATGAGAAATCTGTGAAGAGGAGCAGATTAACAATTGAGCCAATTACATCTTTATGTAAAAGGGATGTGTGACTGTCTGAATAGGACCACTTGAAAGAAAAGGACATAAAAGGAGTCGCAATTGTATCGACAAAGATGCAAATAATTTTGTTCAGTATATAAATAGTCCCGTCTTTGGTGCAGCATAGCCCAAATACTTTGCGGTGTTGCAAGAGACTATTATTTATGACCTGAAAGCAGACGCAAGTGGACCACATTGGACATGAATTTACAGTATGAAGGCCAAAATTATATTTAAATAATAGGCTATGACACTTCCACAGTAGACATTTTGACTAGTCCTATAAAAAGCACAGGTGTTACTAATTACTTTAATGACCGTTGTGTTGCATTTGAGTGTTTCAGTATGAGTGACTAAATGCTAAGCATCATTAATTAAATTATTTACACGTGTGCTTTTCCTACTGTGACAAGTCCAAATGTCTACCGTGAAAATTACCCATTTGTACCTTTATGTCATAGATATCGACCTTTCTTTCTTTCTATAAACAAGACTAAAGTCAAAGTGTTATAGAGCATTGTTGCTAAAGTCAAGCTAGCTGCTTTGTGAGAAAAAGGAATGCTAATTTAAGTTTGCTAGCATGCTAATGTCTAGCAGGCTCGTCAGTTCACAATGTAGACACGCCGTAATTATAGTTAATAAAGCATAGCCTAATGCATTTTTCTAAACAATAAACATAACATAATAATAATTTCACTATCAATGTATCCAGTGGCGTTGTATGTACACAAATGGAAAATGCTTCGGACCACCAAATAGACCAATTTGACATATTTCCCCGTGTCCGAAAAAAAGTTCAACACTTATTATTATAAATGGCTACATACTGTACCTGTTGTTCTGCTGAACTTTTACTGCTCAATTCCTCGTTCGTATGCGCTGTCAATTAGCTCTTGACCCCCATGTTTTCCTGAATAACCAATTCATGTTAATTCGGTTTTATTTTACGGATGGTTTATTAATTCAAGCTTATTTAAAAGAGAGCCTTTGACATTTGTGCTGTAGAAGATATTCTGCATCGTCCATGTTGTCGAGCGACAATTATTACTTTTATTTATGAGATACTTCGTTGTCCAGAAACTTCCGTCAACTGAATTTAATGACAGCACCTGGTACGGTACTTGGTAAACAACCAATCAGATTACAGCTGGGCAAATGACAACAAGACCCTCGTGGCATCACATTTATGACATCTGCAGAATCGTTTTTTAAAGAAGAACGGGACAACATGTACAAATCCAGGGTAGAGACATTTGTATTTACTTCAAGGATTAAGTATGGGTAGTATTATACAGGTCATTTTATTTAAAGGAACATTTCATAATCATATCCCTAAAAAGAGATGGGCTGACTCCAAACCAAAAACTAAAACCCCATATAGTAGCACTATTACAAATATTATGAATAAAAAAGCAATCAAAACTAATTAATCTGAATTATGAAACTGTAATTTTCCTATTTTTTTTTCTTTATTTACTTTTGGTAATTTTGTATTACTTTATATGTCTACCCCTGATGTTAACTTTTTTGTAAACAAAATATATAATATTCATTATATTCTTGAATAAATAAATAAAAAAATATTATGCTTTCATAACTGAATACTCTGTGCTTGCACATTGTTGTTTCCTCAATTCCAACATTCAAGGAGCCTGACAATGCGAGCATGTTGAAGTAAACACTACCTTTAAGGTATACTCGATCAAATATTAGAATATTCATAACAAATGACCATGTTTTATTTCAGGAATTCTATTTTTAAAAGACACCAAATGCATCAGTATATTTAAGTTTATCCTAAACAAAAATGTTGAGCAGATTACCAGGCTGTTATACAGTAGCAAATGTAACTACAATACTTAATCTTAACATTTCAAGTATGAAAAAAACCTTTCTCACTAAGTAAATGTGCTTTCAAATGGCGATTGATATACATTGATATGGTTCCCGCCAACTTTTGCTAGTCCTTCCCTAAATCAATTTTCTTTCCAGAGTAGGAAATGAGCCTGAGTCAGGCAATTTAAGTTGATTACTCAGGGTACATTATGTCTCGTCCTTTATGAACTCTGCAGCACCAGGATAGTGTTTTGTGTAAGTGAACATTCAATACCTGGTGAAATAAGACAAATACTTATACTCAAGGTCTCTTTACATAGAAATCAGTCGAGAAATATTACATAGGGCAGTTTATTGAACTTGTAAATGTGTTAGATGTCATTATGCATGACCTTAGTTTTTCTACACTCACAAAACCATAAAAGTTTGAACATTTATAATAATAATTTGCTGCTTCAACATTACATTCAAAGCTGTAAATTGTTATAGCTACATTTTGTTAAAAACACAATATTTACATTAATTGTAATACACACATTTTATATTTGGCATACTTACATTAATCTCATTATATCATTTACAGGTTCTCAAGTACTGATTAATGTGAATATTTAATCTAAAAAATTCACAACAAATCAAAAAGGAAATCAACCATACAAAAATGTAACATACAAACAATACTAAAGCTAACCCCCGCCCCCCCCGCCCCAAAAGATATTGGTGCACGGAATAGATTTATGCCCTCTATTTTACAAAACAATGTAAAATGTGCTTGCAACAGAACGCTTACTTCACTGCAGCAATGCATTGTGGTTGAACTGAACAACTTTATAGCGTACAGTCAACTCACGTCCATCTTTTAATCAAACACAAAGTAAATCTCAACTGTACAAATATTTAACAATGATTAGTTTGTAAATATTTCTTCAATAGAGTGTCAGTCCTCGTGTGTTTAAGGTGACGGCTGACAGTGAAAACTCTGTTCCAATTACTGCTTTGTCAAATAGAGAGGCCATGATGACAGTTCTGGTCTAAATACAGATGATACATTTTGTTTGTGCTTGTCTTGTGTTACAGTTTATTTTTGACTTTTGGGTAAAAAATCGAATTATTTCTTAATAAAGTATTTTTAGTTGAGCAGTTCCAAGCTTTTTGATTCCAGGTCCCAGTTACAAAAATGTCTTTACACCACATTGTACATTTTCCTTTGGCACAATACTTGGTAACCCCATCTAAAGATCTGTTGTCATGTACATCATGCAGGAGCGATAGGGTGTGTTCGCATAAATTGCAATGGTCAAAAAGCAAAGCATGCCAGTTTTTCCTCGGTTTGGTCCAGGCGCATGATTTCATTGTTAATTGGGGACATTTTTGGTAAAGAAAAAAGGGGAGTAGAGAGGTTTGTAAAGGTGGAAACTTCCCACTGAAAACCGCTTATGTTTTCAAATAAAAATAAAACAGTGTGAAGTTAAAGGGGACCCATCATGCAAAATGCACCTTTGTACGTCTTTTATACATGAATATGTGTCCCCGGTGTTCCAGGGAACGCACCAAGTGTCAGAAAACACAACCCTCTCTCTTTTCCTCCATAACCAAATCTGTAAAAACGGGGCTTTAACGGATCTGATACAGACTGATACAGATTTGAAAATAGTGTGACGTCGGTGACGACGAGCTCTGCCTATATGGCCAACTCTCCACCTATCAGGGGAATGAGAGGCTGCCGTGGCATGGTAACAGCATGGTAACAGCATGGTAACAGCATGGTAACAGCATGGTAACATGACGCTCGTAACTCGGCCTCCTCCTTTGCAGGTGGGCGTGGTCAGCTGCAGCGCATGCAAAGACAGGGCTGGAGGAGAGCAAAATAGAGCGAAATGAGGCATGGCTAAAATGCATGATCTGTTTGGTATTTTGAAAAAGAAAACGTATAAATATACCTTATGTAGGTATGGCCCTACAATATATTATTCAAATATTGCATGATAGGTCTCCTTTAAATAAGCCTTACAATTGCTGTTACTAAAATGTCCTAATTGCTGCTTAAAAATCTGTATTTTAAAAGATGGCAGCTTTTTTAAAAAGGAATACTAATTATTTGTACCATTGCTTGTGTAGCTATGACTATGGGAACACACCCGTATCTACTGCACTTTACTGAAATGCATACTCGAGGTCTCTAGCACCTTTCTAGCCATATAGTATACAAATGTACGGAGTCATAAAAAAAAAAAACGTGCAAGACCCACGGATAAAAGACTGTTTCCAATACTTAAGGCAAAAACAATTGTCATATATACCAATATACATATATTTGAGATTATTACATCTATCAAAACTGTGTTTTTCTAGTGGGTTCTGGTATATGTTGCTTGGTGACCTGTTATACATACTAGAGCTAAAAGTGCGGTATGACCAAGTCAAAGTCAATGCAATGCCCTCTAGTAAATACAAAAAGAAACTTTCCTTATTTGGCAGTTCCTTCAGTTGTTCTTTTGCCTGCCTGTTAATATTTAGGTCTTTTATTGGAGTGTAGATCAGGAATGCCAAACTGAAGATCACAAATAAAAACAAGTGAGTGCCCAGTAGAAAAGTGCAAAATACGCCAGTGTGTTTCTTCTCCAGACCCCGGACCAGCACCTATAGCTGGGACACCTTCCTGGGCAGAGGCCTTGGTCGGGGGACTCGGGGGTCGGAGGTCCCGTCCAGCTTCATGCTGCCTGTGCGGAGCTGGTGAGGCTTGGGTGGCAGGGCAGGGGGGTCCACCTGTGGTGGGATGGAGAGGCTGTGGGGCAGCGGCACGGGCCTGCGGGGGTTGTTCCTCTCGTACACGCTGTAGGGGGGAGGCGTCTTGTTCTCTCTGCGGATGGGCTCGTCGGAGCTGCTGGAGACGGAGTTTGGCATGGTGGAGGGGGGGGCCAGCGGGTAGAGGGGGTGGTCTCCTGCATTCAGCTCGGTGCCCGACGCCTCCGACACGCTGCAGCGACTGAGGGACGAGATGCCGCTGCTGTAAGAGCCCGAGAGCACCGGGGAGCTGGACACCAGGCTGGTGGACTGGCACTCAGTGGGCGAGGGGGTGAAGGGCGGCACTGTGGTCTGGGGAGAGAAGAAATGAAAAGAAGATCAAATTATATTTCTTCATGAGAAATCTAATAAGCTTTTGATGTAGTAATTCACAACCTTTTTGACCCTTGAAATCAAGCAGTTCAAGATATTAGACAACAAACGAATACAAAATGAATTATTAACCATTTGAATGATCAATTATTCATTTGAATAGATTCTAAAACACTTGCTTTTTCCAACCATAAAAGCAAAGCATTCCCTGTTTCCAGATTCTCTTTTGTAATAATTCATTGCTTTTCTTTGTCTAACAGTCACAGCAAACTAGAACCGCAAGTAACGGTTATTTTAATCATCGATTGTTTTCTTACTACTTTTAATGAAATGGTTTGGTCTATAAAATATGAAATAAATTGTGCAAAGTGCATATCACACAGTCTGAGAGCCCAAGGGACAGACATATTATAAATGGTTGATGAATATAAATCTTTATTAGATGTACAGAAAGTGATTTGCTTCCAAAGCAGAAACTAGAAAATAAATGCAACTGTTTCTCCGTGAAATAAATGGGAGATTGAGCATTAATGCAAATTAAAATCAATCGTCAAGCAGTTTTTACTCGATACCCCGGTCACTTCTACCAAAAGCGTGGATTTGAATTATTTTATCCTTATTTTGGATAAGTAAAGGGAACTATCATTTCACAAAAAGAGGGAAACACACAAGTTTAAAGCCTTAAAAAACACGAAAAGGCCTTATTGAAGGATCATGGAAGCATGCAGCCATATTGTGCTTTCTCCAACATGTGTGCTGACACAGCCCTACAGCGACGATAAATATTTCACCAAAGGGAGAGTGTGTGAACAGATTGAGAGGGCCAGGTTTTTACACTCCATCAAGCGGCCCTGTGCACCGAGACGAAAAAACACAATATGCCCCCCTCAAAAACCCGATCACTCATCAAAATGTTTTTCTAAGCAATTACACCATGGGGCCGTTATATCTGCTAAAACTTAATTGGATGTAGTGGAGTATACAATTGATCAGTAGGATTGTATTGTTCATGGTACGGGGGGCACGCATTAAGAGATGTATCCATTTGACATGCACGAGCACGACTGGACAAACCCTTTTTTTCACATGTGGCCCGAGAGCGATGGAAATCCATGTGTTTAATAAAGTGCTGACGAGCGGTTTTAAACTCGTGACCCAGTGCAGGGGAACGTTACCACTGAATATGGTTTCTACACTGCAGCACCATGTGTTGTCTGAAAGTCCTGGGCTTTGTGGTGTGGTAATGGGCCCCCGGCTGCACTGACTGCGTGTGTGCAGAGCATGTGGCCTGCTGCAGGTCCACGGAGGACCCATATCTGACTTTGCTCTGATGGGCAGCATGGTACTTCGCTGCAGGCCTCTTCTACTGCAACACACAAACGTGCCGACATGCACACTGGCACGAATCTGATTGACAGGGCATGCTGAGTGCTGGGCTGTCACTCAAACTTTGGTTTCCAGAGTCTCACGCTCTTTTACACACAGCCTACACACACTCTCTTCACATGTGAGAAGACACTCGCAATGAAGCAGAGGAGCTTAGCATTGTTGCTGGTGACACAAACAAAGATAGCAGTCGGCAAAACGACTTTTTACCCCTTGTTAAAAGCTCAGTCAGCACCTCGTTAACCTTTCCTGCAAGTTTTCAAATTCTGCAAACTGGTATAACCACGGAGATGCTTATTAGCAACCAATCAGAGCTGGGAGACAAACAGAGACTAATCTGTCCGACTGCAGACAAACATTTCAATACATTCGAGGTCACAGGTAAACAAAAATGTGTTTTAGCACATCTAAGTTTAGAAACGCTGAGGGAACAATCAGTACAGCACACAAGCCGGTCTCTTAGCAACAATAGTAAAGTAAAAGAACATTACAAATAGGGTTCGATCTTAGTTTAATACACTGACAAGTTGATGTAGTGATGTCGAATAAATCCACCCGTTTTTGCGTCAATATTTCTGCGAGCAAGCCAGGAGCCATCCTCTCAGAGTTTGATTTAAACTCAGTTGGAGCCTACCAGGTTTACATTTAGCTAATACGATGATAGCCCTCCAGCCACTTTCGTTTCGAGTGCTCTTTGGGAGAGCTGTGTCATAAAAAAAAACTACAAAATCAGCAGCAGTGTAGCGGTTAGCAGCTTCACTGAACACTAATGCAAAGCTCCCAGGCCTGGTGTTGAGACAGAGCAGGATAAAGACCCTGGAGCGGGGCCGGTAAGACATTAGCGGTGCAGGATAAAGGCCCCCTGAGGCTGTCGCTAAGCAAGGTCAGGCTGTCTGAGGGAAAGAGAGAAATAAGATACTTCAAACGGACCAAGGAGGCGGGTGACAGGAACCAACCTTTTGCGGCGATCTGGAAGCTGAGACGGGAGACTGCGACCTCATGTTTTTAGCCGAGGATCCTGCTGACAACCAGAAAAGAGACAGAGGGGGAAAGAAATTCAAATTAGGCAAGCGTTTACTTTCCTTTCACCAGGATGACACAGCGTGAGTCATGCAAACATACACACACAGAGCTGAGAAGGCCAGTGGCTGCCTTAAAGCATCCATGAATCAAATCTGATGTTCTGCAGGTCTGCCTTAAGCTGTTTCTACATCCAACAGCTGTTACTGCACTGTGCAATGAGGGCAAGGAGAAAGTGTGTGTGGGGACTCCATCTGCTTATCTAGCTTATTAGTCTGTTGTGTTCTACAATATATCAGAGAGCGCCCAGTAATAACTCAAGTCTATTGCATCTGTAAATAAGTAACAACTAAAATACAGTTTGAGTTGATGGTGGGGAAAACTGACGTTGAGAGGAAGAATCTGGGAACTGACTTTAATTCCAATCACTTAAGAGAGTCCTCAGAGACTTTCGGACGGTTTCTCATATCAGCAAATATCAGTATTTCAAGCCATTTAGTAAAGAAAATGCTGTTGCCATCTTGTGTGTGGGTGATATTAGGAGCAGCAAGCCAGGACAAAACAGTAGCCGAGAGCCTCAGATAGAAAAAAAAAGTCATAGTAGGAGGAAGTGGAGGAAGCACCAGGTGTCAAAAGCCGGAGTGGAAAGTTAGTGCCATTCTTCATTGGAGAATTCACCCCGATCGTCCGCATTACCTGAGTACGGTGGCCTAGGAGGTACAGGAGGGCATAGCAATTTGCCCAGAGAGTCAGAGATGGATGGAGCGCCCATTTTGACACTGTCTAGGCTCCAGCTACTGAATGTGGCTCTCACTTATGGTACACAGAAACATCACAAGTCACTACAACAGGTTATGGGATCACACAAGACAACACATTTCAGATGGATACTAATTATCGGGGGTGTGTGATGCATTCTGAACTCATGTTGGCCTGTGGAGGGAAAACACTGGGCTCACACGAAGAGGGAAGAGTGTATACATTGTCTGAAATAGAGTGTAACACAAGGTGTGTATTTTAAAAAGGACTGATTTCTGTATTTACCCTCTTTCTCTTTACTCTTGTTAGTGTGCAGGGCTGAAAAAGGGAATCTAGGGATCACAATTTAGATGTGCTAGCCTAATATCTTCTGCTAGGTTGCAATGCTTGATATTTTTTTATATCCAAAGACCCGAGCGTAACATAACTCTGGGACCTGTATGAAAACAGGTGCCTTGATAATTTCTACCTCCTATCATTAATAGAAAAAAGGAACATTGGTTTCAATTGTTGATGTTTCCAAGCTGTTCTGTTACAAAATGTTCACTGCAAACTATAGTCGAGTGGGCGTGCTATTTTAATACCTCTATATTTAGAATTGGAAGTTATAATTTATGGTTGAAAGCAGAAGATGTGACAAACAACACTTTCCACATTCACAGGTATTGTGTCAATTCTAGCAACTTAGGTCGTTGTTGTGTGCGTGAAGGTGTCATGTCACCGTATTGTGGCAGTTCATCTATCTATAACATGAAAAGGTGTGTTCTGGGAGTCACAAGGAAGCGCTCACATCCCCACTCTTTCCTCTTTACTTTAAAGTGTCTCTTCCAAACCCTCCTAATTATTTCACAAAGCGTGTGTGAGCATACACTCTCTCTACGTGTGCATTTTACACTTATAGAAGTTCGTAAAAAAGCAATCAAAATGTTCAATTTATTTTCTTTTTTGTACACACATGGGGGGGATAGCTTTCAATCTCAATTCACAGGAATACTTTCAGCTGGAAAATCATGAAATAGGCATCTCTCTACTTGTCTTCGCGGAGCAAAATGACAACCAGGGAGTTCACGTGATGGAAATGAATTCATACATATGAATGTCACACACGTCCATCATTGCTACGGGAATAATACCTCGCCTTTTATTACTTTTTCAAGATAAGGGCAGATGAAAAGCTGTGTTACTAGACATGGTGTCTGGTTAGGAGTCGAAGGAAAATGGAGCCCAGCTTGTGTGTATGAGTATATGTGTTTGTGTGAAAACAAACAAACAGTCAAACACACACTGCATGTCTGGACAGTTGACCCCCGACCTGATCGACTATATACTGTAAGTGTGTGTTAGTTTATTCTGCTTTCATAATTGTCAATCATAAGTCTGATGTAATGTTTTAAAGGGGCCCTAGTATGGATTTTTTTTTGGTTAATATTTGTATTTTGTGCCTCTACTGTGAAATGTTTCCATGCTTTAATGTTCAAAAAGGTCTTTATTTTTTCTCATGTCATAGAATATCTGTCTTTAAAAAAAAATAAAAGAAAGAACCTCCCTCTTCACCCCTTTTATATATTATGGGGGAAATTCTTACATATTTTATCTTGTTCTTTGGCAGGGTATACATTTGAGTAATGTACTGTAATTTGATGGAAATGCAAATATTTGTCAAAAAAGTGGCAGAAATCATCTTTTCTCTTTTTCAGATTAATGTATTTTTATGCATGGTCTTTGTTTAAAAAACACAAAATACAAAAAAATAAAGAAGATTATTCTTGCAGCACTCTTATGCTAACACTACACTAAAAGCAATGCAAGACCTGCACACCTCACTTTATTATTCTTATTCTGCTGAAGGAGATTCCCAAGGTGAGAGTGCATTTGGAGGGGTTGAACATTGAGATTAAATATAGTGTTTTACCTTTGTCTGGTGCTGAGAGGTTGGGGTCACTCCGTGGTAAAGTGGTGTCGCCTATCTGATGAGGAGCAGCTCTCTACACACGGAAATAAAGTCAAAATGACAGTTTAATACATACAGAGTTGATTTGAGATAACATAGGACTGTTCAAATAAATATCAAAAAGGTGTGATTTTTCTCAGAAATTCAATACAATCAACATCAGATTCAGAGGGGAAACAGTGCTGAGTGACCTTTGTGTCTAGCTGTGGTGTGATATTTGTATAAGAGTGTGAGCATCCCCCCTCTATCCTCAAAAACATAAATCTATTTGTTCCTACCCCGGTGCTCTAGTGACAGAAATAGACACACAGGATCAATGTTTCCAATAATCAATGTTCCATTAGCAGCTAATAGCTGGTTGCTGATCTAAAGTTGGATATAATCATGAGGTCTCCTTACATCTGTAGACTTGAAACACAGAAAAACAGATGAACTGAAGCTCGAGATGAGAAGCCTTGAGAAACAAACACATTATTCTTACAGTAGCTCCGTCACTGAGGATGGAGTGGGTGATTGCGTTACAAACAGCCCTTCAGCTAAAGAAGATAACGCAATATCAGGCTCTTCTTGTTGGATCTAGCTGAACTGGGTGTTTTAAAAAAAAAGAATTTTCACTGAAAATGGAGCAAAGCTGGACTGCTGCTCTTGATACAATGAAAGTCTCAGCTACAGCAAGCCTCATTAGGCGCGTTCACACCAAGTACTTTTCCCACAAAGGTTCCTGAGAACTCTTTAGTTCTCATGAACTAAGTACAGATCGTGTTCACACCAGAAATTAGTCCCTCGGGGTGGATTAGGCAAATGAAGCCGCTGACGTCACTTCTTCTTCTTCTGCTTTGGGTTTACTGGCAGGACTCCCAGCAGCTTCTACTGAAGCCTTCCGAGTAAACGGCCAGAACGCCGACACCTCCTCATCTCCACCGCTCCCATGTTTTATTTTGAGTTGTCATTAGTTAGTCTCTCTGCGTTTCTGCGCTGGGCTAATGCTAATGCTAATAATGCAATGCGAGGATAATAAAATGGCGGCTTCACAAACGTTTTTGGGAGTTTGACGGGGCGTGGTTTGCATTCCGCCCAGCCAATCAGACACAGGAACCTTTTTCTCCCACGAAAGTCCCTGCTCTCTAGCAGCGACTGAAAAGGGGGTAAAAAAGGTTCTCTAGAACTCATTTACTTCCTGGGACTTTTTGGTGTGAACGCAACTAAATCGTAGTTCTCAGGAACCTGTGTGGGAAAAGTACTTGGTGTGAACGCGCCTATTGCACCTGCTTTCGTTCAGGTGGCGTTTTTGCGTAGGTATGAAGTGAGAATGTCTGTTAGATACAAAAATGACCTTGATTTCTGCCTTGTCTTCATTATAAAGAGTAAAGTATCGTGTATGTCGTATTCCAATTAACACAATCACACATTTCTCAAACTTAAAAAGATACAACTAATTCTTAGGGTCTTTGTAGATAGCTTATTCAAGAAGTATCTTGCAAATAAAATAATGATGCTTGATAGAATATTCTAATATTTATCAGAAACCCTGCCCTCCAAATTGCAGAGGAATATTATTTATTTATTTAGTATTTGTATCGACTATTTAATTATATTTTATTATTTTATTTATGTGTATTTATTTATTTAATAATTGCATTAACTATTATGCACTGTTAATTATTGTTATTTATTTTCAATACAATTTAATATTCTTTTTTACTTTATGTATTTATTTCATTTTCTCAGATTTTCTCTTGCTTTTTGGGAAAAATGTCATTTTGGTTAAACTTGTTTCTTGATTATTTTTTAAGGTAAGGTTAAGGGAGAATTACAAAAATATAAAAATAACATTTAGGAAAAAACATTGATGAGGCCGAGTTAGCACCATTAGAAAATGCAACCATCTGTAAGAGCAAGTGAGAGAAAAACACAATACTCCATTACGATCCTAAAAAAACAACAACACCAACACCCAGTGAGGGAATGTCCATCTGCTTACAGTGTGGACAGTGCTTTCTCCATTCTGTATTTTCTAAGTTACTTTATATAGACACACAGATGGCCCTCAACGCTACAAAACCCACTAGCCTTGGCCTCTGTTGCTATGGAGAAGTAGAGCGGTAGTGAAATCAACAACACAACAACAAATTAAAAACAACAAATCAACAACACAGCAACATAGTGTATTATATATATATATATAAATCTTATAATACATTTACACACAAGAGTATAGATACTCTTGTGTGTAAATGTATTATAAGATTTCTCCACCTCTAATCTTCCGGATTTTCCTGCAGAATATAAAGTATGGTGTCTTTCCAAAAATGCACCTTGGGAGTAAAAGAGTGGCAGCTTCAGATTTTTACCAAAGATATGTGCTGATGCTTTTCTGCAGCTTTTGTACTGATGAGCCAACTGAGTTACATGCAGTGCTTCGCCTGTGAGTCACATGTCATTGTCTACGGAGAAAAAAGACTCGGAATAACCAGCAGTGATGCCTGAATTAGCGCCTCCTACTCTATTCCTCTTTATGAGGAATGAGGAATGAGGAATGAGTCCTAAAACCAGGAAATGAGTCAGCATTTAACCACTTTCGGTTCCCTCGTCTTGAATTCAATGATTATTTTGGTTAACACAAGCAGAAGAAATGTTAACGGTGTGTTCTACGACACAAAATGTATAAGTATATACCTCACTATACTCAGTGAAGCTTCTATGTGTCATAGAGTGACTTAATGAGACTACTAAACATCATCATGCCAAACATTAGCCGCCATTAGCCGCCTTTAGCTTAGCGCTGTTGACGTGAAGTAATGCGGCCGTGATGTAGTTCCTTGTAGCCTTATGCTAGCTTTTACTTTTGCCTTTTCATTTACGCTTCAACAATCATAAAGTGGTGTTAATATGTGACGGTTGTCCTTCTGAACAATTCATTTTTTCTGCAATATACCGAAATCCCCCCCCAAAAAAACAGTGCTTAGGTTGAGGGACCCCTTGCGATGCTAACATGCTAAATGAGCCCTCTGCTCTGGCTCCCTTGAGCTTAGACAAAAATAAGAAGGAAATAAAATACAAATATTTGTAGGACTATTTATATTTTGTTGCACAGTTGAAAATGTTTCGTATCTTGTATTTTGAGGTGATACTGTGACACATACAAATATCAAATAAACGGTTTTAATTAGGTCAACTAAAATATGCGTCACACATCCTGCTACGGTCCCGCGCCAGCGCCTTTTCTTGCAGGCGAATAACCTGACCCCCGGCTCCATGAGCGAACTATGGATAAATCAAAGAAAATCGGAAGAACACAGAGGGTTTAATTCTGCGTGGACAGAGTTATCTGCTTTCACAGCAAACGATGCTGGCTTACCGGTATGTTTGATACGTGGAGAGAAGTTGTCAAAGGTGCTGTAGCCTTTACGTATTGGAGGAAAAACACGGAAGAGGAAGCCAGCTGACGATCTTCAGTCATAATTCAATCAGATAACTATTTTTAGGATGCAGCTATATGTTTTAATTATTTCAAAGTGGTCCCATTTTAAATTATATTAATTTCCTTCAAATGTGCAGAAGACTCCCCAAGTGCTGTGTTGATTTATTTTAAAGTAGGCCTGTGTATTTTTATTCTCCTTATAAGAGGTCTTTGTTTATTATTAGAGGTAAACAGTTTTCTGTAGTTTTTGTCTATGATGTAACAATATATAAAACTTTATAAGCTATCAAGCTATCAAATATGTTTTGCGGCTCCAGACAGAAAAGATAGGTGGAAAAGGGGGCAAAATGGCTCTTTTTTGGTCAAAAAGGATGCAGACCCCTGCCTTAGTGGGTGTCTAGAATGAATGTGTGTGTATGTGTTCACCTGTGCAGGGTCCAGGGGGTTGGGGAAGATGGCGCTGACCGGTCGCTCTCTGGGAGACAGACAGGTGTTTTCTCTGGAATGCTTGTGTTTCTCTGCCATCTGGGGGGAACCTGGAATGGCAGCGTGAGACGTTAGAGCGCTAACGCACACACTTACACACCGGCACACACAAAAGCAAGAGCAAGTGTATCACATAAGGGGCCAAATAACAGCAAGGTGTTAGACTATTACCCACAAACACTGGCAATCAGGAAAGGCCAATCTCTTTTCTCCCTCCAAGACTCTCCACCATTCTTTCAGCCTCACTAGCTCTACGACATGATAAATGGCCTGCCTTCTCTTCACACACACACACACACACACACACACACACACACACACACACACACACACACACACACACACACACACACACACACACACA
>NW_011364195.1:134196-170609 GCF_000735185.1 Notothenia coriiceps | reverse complement strand
GCTTTGGGAGACAGGAATCTGGGAGTGTAGCATGTTCCTTTTGAAGGTCTCTTTTGGGTGTCAAATTTCCCTTTTTACCCTCTTTGGAGTCCCCTCGTTGCTCTCCCTAGAGAGGGTCCTTAACCTGTCTGCAGTTATCTACGGCACACATTTAACTTCTTATTATGTAAACGTTGTATACCATAGGTTTAACCAACCTTTACGTACACATATTATCCTTTCACTTAGTGACTCCTATAGGTAGGTCCTGAATACTAGGTCCTGGTGTCGGTTGCTGAGTTCTAGGTCTGAAGCGCGTAGGTACTGTGTCCTGGCGTCCTAGTAGGATACTGAGGGCCTAGGGCCGCATATATCTGTGGTTTTCTTTCTGGTAAACCCCTTCGACCCAATTAGCCTTGTGATATTCTGTACAAACTGTGAAGTCCACTGAGACAAATGTAACATTTGTGATATTGGGCTATATAAATAAACATTGATTGATTGATTGATTGAGTAGCTAGAGTATAATTAGTGTGATGGTGCGTCAAGTGTTCACATAAGTGTAGTAACTGTGGTTTGGCTTCTTGGTTAACTTTAAGGCTTGGTCTTGTAGCTTCTGCAAAGTTTACATCCCTTTTCGATAAATTTCACATTTTATGTCGTAATACTTTCATGTGGTAAAACAGACAGTAACAAATCAGAAACTGGTCTGAGCTTTGACCAAAAGTATACGGGAAATGCGGTTTGGCTTTGTAAGGCAGTACACAGCTTTGCATTATATGGCAAAGATTACATCTGGAAGGAAATCAAAACAAAAAAACTTAGAACATGAACAAAAAACACAAACCGACCATCAGTGTGTGGTGTTGGTAAATGTGAAGGTTGAAAGGAGAGTCCCATTATGTTGAGGGGTGATTTTTGGGCCTCATCTGCATCCCCCTTAATGTTGATCAAGCCCTTAGCATTTATACACCAACTCACACGCACAAGGAGGCTCATCATGCTACTCCTGGGCTACAATTAGGCAAACCAGCCTCATAGCTATTCTCTTCAGTAGAAGTAGCTGACTGTAAAAAAAAAAAAAAAATGCAACCTTTGATGCCCTCAGCCCACCCAGTGTGCCTCTTCACAAACTCCAAAAACAGAGGAAAATAAAACACAAAAACAAAACAGTGGAGTTGTCGCAGCCTCTTTTGTCACTGCCTACGCTCGTGGAGGTGGGAGCTGAATTATCTACGTGACCTGACTCATGCACAGCCAGATTCTTATGAAACCCTTTTTTTGGATAACATGAAATCAAAATCGCCGCTATCATATCCCTCTCTCGTCTATTGAATTACCCCAAAAGCCCCCCTGACCCCTGAAAGAGACGAGTAAACAAAATGGAGGTAGCCATTAGTCCACATGTGAACAAAATACCTGTCTCACTGCTTCTTTAGTACCCATCAGCCCAGGGTTCTTTATATTTTAAGGGCATTGCATTTGTCTCTCCCCGGCTAATTGGCTGCTAATAGGAGACTTCTGGCACACTGCTAGCTCTGTTTAAAAGGAGAACCACACAGCGAGACAGCTTCACACACACACCAGGATGCATGACACACTCATACAAATATGGCAAGGTGCACACAAACACAAACACACTTACGTTATCTCACAACACTGCACACTCAGTTTAATTGCCCTCCTGACACTAAGTGAAATAAATTGTCGCCCTTAAATTATGTATGGTGTTTCATAACTCCGGCACGGACGTTTTCACGGGGACAAAGTGGAGAGGAGACACCGACCTGTTTGCTAAAGATGAAATATTCTCTCCAGTTGGCACATTTTGTGTCGGGGCCAGACAAGCGGCTCAAGTGTTATCTGAGCTGTTATGTTGCTCAGCGGTAGAGTAATTGCCCTTTGGGAGGAATTGACTTTTCAGACAAGGATGTACCCGGTGTAAAGGTGCTGCCAGTGACGTTGTGCACAGCTGTTCTGAATGTACAGGGAGCACAGTGAAAGTACAGTGATTTAGTAACCTTGTTTTAGTTTTTTATGTGTGTGAGATATTGCACATGTGGTGTTTCCTGGATTTTGTTTTGGGCTAACACCAAACTTGTGTCCGCATATAACTATTTTTTACACAATACTACAACTTTTAAAATTGCATAGCTCTTCACCTTATTAATTCCGGTATAACGTACATATTTCTTTACTGAATTAATAATCATATTCTTTCTGTATATTTTGATTCTTGTAAACATTTGCTTTTTCAGTTCTTAAAAAAAAATAATAATTTACATATTTTTTTTTTTTTACATTTGAATGTCTCTTTCTGTGTTTATGTAAGCACCATAACTGCACACCAAAGCAAATTCCTTATATGTATATACACTGAATTATTTTGTTTTTGATTCTAAATGATAAATGAAACCTCATGTTAACTTCTTAATATCTTAAATTATTCATTTTTTTAAATCAATATCAAATAAATTTACTGTTAGAGGCGAAAATAATTTTTCAACAAACTTGACCTCAAGTATGTCACCTAAAGATGCATGACTCTTCTCTATTGCACTTTAAGAGGGGAAACACTGAAGTTAATCAATGGATCAATTCCCCTAAGCTGACAGCTAGTCAATAACTCACATCCAGGAGTTTGAGGATAAACTCCTGAATAATAATCACTTACACGTGTGTATGATGGATGATGTGTTCATACTAATGTCGAAGGAAAGCAAACACATGTTTGACACTTTGAGAAAAGAGGAAGGCACCATGCTTCTTCCTGCCATTATTATTATCTTCCTAATCTGTGTATTTAATTGTTTTTGATACCGAGAATGATTAATGAAGCTTGAAAATGTCATACATGAGGCGTGAAACACTAACAGAGGAAGCCACATGTCTGCAGTGTCAGCGAGGGAAGGTCTTAACATCAACAATGATATCCGTCTGTATAAAATCTGATAACAAGCTGTGATAAAATTCTAAGCAGCAAATAAAGCTGATGTAAGGACGTGATAACGATTGTTGTTGAGTTCAAATGAGATAAGGGAACTGTTAAGTAAGTGGTTGTGTAATATTCCTATTTTTATCTGCTTTATCAGAAATATATTCTCACTTGTGTTGCACTTATCAGCTCAGCTCCTTACATCTCCATCCATTCACCAGCAGCACCATCTTATAGGACTGTGAGGCATTGCAGTGTGAAGATGCTGCTTTGATAACGCACACTGTGTTTAATGGCTTTCTGTCAATCAAGGTAATTACTTCAAGATTAATCCCAGCTGAGTCAGTAGATCAGTCTCACAGATACCTGATATTCCACAAATGTCTTCTCCCTCAAACAGTTATCGACTTTTTGACAGGTCTCACCATACTTGCCAACCTTTGGACCTCAGATATCGGGAGCATTTCCAAAACCACAACTTATTGTAGTTGTAAGTGCAATGCCTTGCGGCCTGTAGCACCATCCTTGATGGAGCATATGTGTGGGCTGGACTTGTATTTTACAGGAAAGGAGTGAGCAGAGAGCAGAGTAGTTGTCGATTCTTGTTCGGTTTTCTGTGACTATCTTCCTCACCCTCTCAGACTTTCAGTTGCGTGCGCTACTAAAGAGACGCACTACCATGGAAACCAAACAATGGTGTAGCTGTATTGAAGTCCGAGTGGAAACAGTCCCGAGTAAATCTGATGTTGTCAGAAGTCGGGAGAAATGCGTGAGAAATATAACCCCGGGAGGAAACCGGGAGAGGGCAATGGAATCGGGAGTCTTGGCAAGTATGGGTCTCACATACCTCATTCACACCAACGCAACTCCGGTTCAAGCTCCGTGCTAGAGCTTTTCAGGTTCAGAACCGGTTCTTAGGTTTAGCTTCGGCTCTTTCCACACTGCCCAGAGTCCGACTGGTGCTGCGTCATCGTTTGCGTCATGACGTAACCGCGTGCCTGCTTCATAAAGCCAAACCGCGCGGAAACCCCTCACAGCTGACACCGACAACAACAACAATGGCCGATTGTGCTCCAGCTTCCTCTGTACTAGGGATGTGCATCTCCATCACTGAGGCCGATGCGATGCGCATCTCGATACGTTGCCACGATACGATACATTAACGATACATTTGAAACACCAGGCGATGCGATACGATACGATTCACCCCTGTTGCGATACAGTTCGATACGATTTGATTCAACATTATGCGATTCGGGGCGATACGATGCGATTCAACACGATGCAAAAATAATGATACTTCAATATGGTACGACAGAGGATTTTTGTTTTATTCCTGATATGCAGCAAATCATACATTAACAAAAAAGTGCTTTACATATTTGGTACTGCACATGAGCACATCCCATCATGCCGTTTATTTTTTTACCTTTAAAAGCTCTCCAGAGTACAATTGTATAACACCTCACAGTTAAACAATGTAAGGATGCATTGCTCATAATTAACAATGTGCAAATAACAGCTACCATAGAGCAATGCCCATACAGCTGCCAGCCTGATGTGCTTAACACTCAGAGGCTAACTCACCAGTGAGCAGAAAGCAGTGGTTTCTATCTGAACAATAAAGAAAACAAATAACCTTTCACAAACAGGTATTTCATAACTGCTTACAGTAAGGAAGACATTTAAATTATTATTGGCCGTCACAGGCTGCTGTAANGTTGTCTAGAATGGATGTGTGTTGTTTATCGTGTCCGACCTGTGCAGGGTTCCAGGGGTTGGGAAGATGGCGCTGACCGTCGCTCTCTGGAGACGGAACGTGTTCTTCGTCTTGGGAATGCTTGTTGTTTCTCTGACATTTTTCTGGGGGAACCCTGAATGCAGCGTGAGACGTTAGAGCGCTACGCACACACTACACACGGCACAACACAAAAGCAAGAGCAAGTGTATTCCAAACATAGGGGGCCAAATAACAAGCACGGGTGTTAGACCTATTACCCAACGAAACAACTGGCAATCAGGAGGAAGGCCAATCTCTTTTCTCCCTCCAGACTCTCCACCATTCTTTCAGCCTCACTAGCTCTACGACATGATAAATTTGCCTTGCCTTCTCTCACACCACCCACACACAACACACACACACACCACACGACACACCACACACACACACACAACAACCCACACACACACACACACACACACACACACAACACACACACACACAACCACACACACAGCACACACCACACACACACCACACACACACAACACACCTCCCTCCCTCCAAGCGCACTCCCTCTCCTCACAAAGAATGGACAATTACATCAGACACAGACACATGCTAAACCTTGACACAGAAACATATGTTATCACATCCCAGCACAAAAGCCCACACACCCACCCCACACCCACACACACACACACACACACACACACACACACACACCACTCGTCCCCACACCATTTTAACAGCACTCGCCCTCATCTGCTGTTAGCCACTGTGTAGATCTTGATCCATTAGCGAACGCGATAGCACTTGGAAAGGCTATCATAGGAGTATGAGATACCCATCGCTGGTTCTCATTCAGATTAGAACCCACGAGCAATAACTCTCTGCAGGCTTTATGGGTAGACAGAGGCCAGTTTTATAAGGGCGCCACCCGCTGCTAACTCCTCGCCAAAGGGGAGTGTATAAACTTCCATAAATGTCAGCATATCGCCCTACTTTCTATGATGTGGATCAGGCGGAAACGCGTTTGAACACGTCGAGATAACAGGAGGCTTTCACAATCCACACGGTAGAGGATGGACACAGCTTGACTGTTTATTTGCTGAGGTCCAAGAGGAATACCTCAGAGCTGCAATCATCTCAGCATTTGACTCCACGTCTAAGCCCATTTCTCATTTTGTATTCACCCTATTTCTCAGCCTGTAATTTTCCATTCTCCCCTTTGCTCTCTTCTTCCGCCCTCCGTCCCTCTCCTGCTTGTGTTTCAGGAGATGTCGTCTAACCTTAGTGACTTTATCCCGGTGATTTTTAAGAAACATCGTGTCAGTGAAAGGTTAAAGGTTCAGTCCCCGTGTTCAGAGTGAGTCCAGCTGAACCTCGGTCTTCCTCCTCCGGGCTAACAGCCTACAGTGTAAGACATTGTGTAATGAGTGCTTGCTGGAGAGTCTCTGTCTCACCTCTGGCACTGGAGGGGGCCGAGCTGGTGACATTCGGCGAGGCAGAGTGGTTGGAGCTGAGGCTCGAGGTAGACGGACTGGGCTGTAGGTGGGAAGACAAAAACAAGAAAATAAATATCACTGACATGAACTAGAAAATTGTGAATCATTGTTTATCTTTAGCTAGTCAATGTGTCAATATCGGGATGCTAAATACTAGATAAAGATAGATTTTAGATAACGTAATATTATATTACATTACAATACTCAATACTGTGGGCAATCCCCACAGGAGCAATTTGGGGTGAAGTGTCTTACCCAGGGACACAACGACATGCTGACTGCAGTGGGGTTTGAACCTGTGCTCCCCTGATCCAAACACCAACGCACAACCCACTGCACCACATGCCTCTTAATATCTTAAGTGTTGTTTTTTCTTGGTCTATAAGGCTCCACAAGGCTCCATAAGGCTCTATAAGGCTCCATAAGGTTATATAAGGCTCCATAAGGCTCCATAAGGTTATATAAGGCTCCATAAGGTTCCATAAGGTTCTATAAGGCTCCATAAGGCTCCATAAGGTTCCATAAGGCTCTATAAGGCTCCATAAGGCTCCATAAGGCTCCATAAGGCTCTATAAGGCTCTATAAGGCTCCATAAGGTTCAATAAGGCTCCATAAGGCTCCATAAGGCTCCATAAGGCTCCATAAGGTTATATAAGGCTCCATAAGGCTCCATAAGGCTCCATAAGGTCTATAAGGCTCCATAAGGCTCTATAAGGCTCTATAAGGCTCCATAAGGCTCCATAAGGTTCCATAAGGCTCCATAAGGCTCCATAAGGCTCCATAAGGCTCTATAAGGCTCTATAAGGCTCCATAAGGCTCCATAAGGCTCTATAAGGCTCCATAAGGCTCCATAAGGCTCTATAAGGCTCCATAAGGTGAACAATTATAACCTTTTTTAAAACTTACCAGAATGTTCTATCAATATCATATCTTGCCGTTACCTGCTTCGTCATTGAATCCACATTACTAATGGTTACATTTTGTATGTATCCCGAAGCCCTATCTTATCTCCATAATTAGCACGTTTCAGCTGTATAAAAAAAGGTTCAAATCAATATGAGTTGGTTTTTACGGGGGGGTTATGTGCGGACGACAAAACTAGTCTAAACGAATCTTGGTTATTGCTTTATATTTCCTGTACAGACATGAGAACAGGAAGCAACCTAAAAAAGAGAAGCCAATGCAGAAGTGCACTAAACCTGATTCTTCTTCTTCTTCCTTGCTTCTTTCTATTATTTGTTTGGCTCAATTGAAAGTCATTTAATGAAGTGTTTCTGTTGCAGTATATATTGCTTTAAATGTTTTCTGTAAAGCACTTTCAAATGCCCCCTGTTGAAATATCCTATATAAATAAACTAAGCTTGCCTGGCATTCCCTAACCTTATTCAACTTTTCCAAATAAGAACATAAGTCTATGAGAAAAATGTCCCTACTTCTGACTTGATTTATTACCTCAGTTTACATTTTCCTAATGAGTTAAGGGTGTAAATTGCTTAAATACAGCATGATATTTATCTTGTAAATAATGGCCCTAATTTGGGGTAAAATACACAAATAAAAGTATGATGCTGAACTCCAGGTCAAATCGTCAAACCAAGGGTCGATTGGTCATGTTGACTATGTTAACTTCTTACATACAGATGAGACTAGAAGCATTGACACATTTTTTTATAAAAACGTAAGGAATACAAATGTTTCCACAGGGTTGGAGTAACAGTAAAGGCCTGTGACTTAAAAAGAAACCCGTCTGTAGAATCTTTGTTGGCGTACTTGATTTATATGATAAAAGCTATGATGTTCAAAAATAATATTGTAATAGCTTCAGTCCGATCCCTGACAACAGCCCTCTTGAGTTGGTCCCTGCCTCCTGTTATTCTAGGCCTGCCAGGTGCGCCACACAGCTTGCCAGCAGTTGTCGACAGCTTTCTGATTTGGCCAAATCTAGTTTAGATTACTGCCCAACTCCAGCAAGCTGCCTGGACGGAGCGCACAAAGCACTGCGTCCTTATTTGATATAATCAGGACAATTTGCTTGGCCGGACAAAGCTTACTGAACAAGCAGAGAGGACAAAAGAGAGAAAGGGTCAGAGGAGAATAAAGAAATGAGGGTGGTTTGAAAAATATGTCGACACACAGCGCGTGAAATCTGGCAGGGAGCGTGAGGGCAAATGTTTTTCTTTAAGATCCTTTGTGTGGGAAGGAATGAGAGGTCGCATGAGAGGGAGATTACCTGCATGTTGAAGACTTCATCCGAGCTCTCCGACTGCCCTGTGATGTTACTGACTTCATTGGAGGCCTGAGACGACAGAGAGGACGAAGAGTAGCGGTTCACGGCAGGGTAGCTGGGGAAACTGAGCAAGAGACAGAGAGGGATTACGGTCAGCGGAGACGGAGGTTTATGGGACTTTGCTTCATTGGGTTTCAGAGGTTTGACTCACCAAACCAAAAATTCAGGAAGGCAGGGAGGGGAGAAAGACAGAAGGGGACAGAAAATGTCAGATTATGAGAAGATAATCGATGCAGCAATCACAGCATTGCATCAAACGCTTGTCTGCGCAAAGGTGTGAAAGAAAGGTTAGAGAACAAACACAGTCGTCACCGAAAAATGATTTGTGTTAAAAATAGCGCCTTTGTTTTTGTGTGTCGCCGGAAAAGAAATCAAAGCTCAAATCAAAAAGTAAAAAATCGTGAAATGTCACCAAGAGACTGAGGTGTGTGTCTCTGTGTGTGTGTGTGTGTGTATGTGTATGTGTATGTGTATGTGTGTGTGTGTGTGTGTGTGTTAGTATGTGATGTGTATGTGTGTGTGTGTGTGTGGTGTGTGTGTGTGTGTGTGTGTGTGATGACTTGGTGTGTGTCGGTCGCAGCATGGCCGTTCCACCCCACTGATCATAATTCCATTGTCGAGCTAATAGTCACCCCCTCCCGGGACAGACTGTGGAGGCAGAATGTCGCAGGTAGACAGAGTGGCAGGGTCAGTGAACACATCAGAAAGACACTCACATTCAGACACTGCTCGTATGCACAGTGTCTGAATGTGCGTGTTTTTGCGCGTGTTTTTTTTGCTGCCAAAGAAATATCCCTTTGGGTGCCAGCCAGACACCCCCCACCCCCACCCCCCTTCCCAACGCATTGTTTTTCCCAGATGGAGAACGGAAGAAGGAGGTGAAATGGGTACACGAAAAAAAGTTACAAGCAAAGAAAGGTAGTGAGATCAAGAAAGAAGGGAAGAGGTTTTTCGGGTGATTTTTGTTACATTTCAAGGAAAGCAAGACAAACATGAAGAATAAAAAGATCACCACCTCCGCCTGGCGACCCCTCTGCCTCCGTCGGGGCTGATGATGTTGGGCACCGAGTTCCTGCATGTTCGCGGGCTCCCGTTGGTGAAGTGCACGGGGCTCGCACGCACATACGCTGGAAACTCCTAATATTGGAGAAAGAGGTAGTACACATGATTAGTTGCTTATTCAAGCCGGCGTGAGATATGTAAATAAAAAATGCACAAATACAGATACAGGAAGTGTGTATAATGAACGGTGGCTTTTTCGCCGTGGGTCCTTTTCTCAGAAGTCTAAACACAGCGGTGGGGTTTCTGTTATCACACGCAGCGTGCACTTCCGTAAGAGATTGAATATCTTCTGTTTGACTTCATGTTTTAATCCCTGATTAATTTACGAATGATCTCCTGCCCTACCTGTATGCCGAGGCTGGATTTCATCAGGTGGAACTGGTCCACTAGCTTCTTGTGGAGGGGTCTCATGTCCTGGGGGACAAACTTCTCGTGCACAGCGAGGCCGTACTCCAGAATGTGTGCCTGCAAAACAAACGCTGGTTAACATCTCCCGGGTGTTACAAACAACCGAATCAGAAAACAAGACAAGAGGTCAACTTGAAATAAAAGGCTCTAATTCCTTCTTCTTCTTTTTGATCCAGATGTGAACGTTGTGATGAACGTTTTGATGTTAAAACATCTCTGTAAATGTATATAGTCAGTGGCTTTCCACTTTACACATTTCATTGAGGACGGAGATTTGTTTTATGCAATATTGTATGACGTCTCAATTGGTCATACACCTTAAATATCTGGAAAAAATATAGGTTAACCAACCCGATAGAGGGACTAACCTAACTGGACAACTTAATCACAGTACAGAAAAACCTAATATATGTGGTAAAAGTCCAGATCCTGGCACCATTATTAGTGTTTTAAAATCGTTTTGAACAATGGAGCTGAACAGAGGACTTTTTTTTATTCATTTCGTGACATTTCAAACGACTTATTAGCACACACTCCACTTAAATGCCCATATGTTTCATCACAGACCTGTTCAAACATGAGTTCTCTCAGTCGGCCGATCTTGTCTCCGTCCTCGGGGTGATTCATAACGTAGTCCTTCACGAAGAAGGCCTGCGTGGAGACAAAATGCACAACATCTGTTATTCACACACCGGGAGCTGGAGCGGTGGAGAAGCTTTCTCACTGCCGTGTTACCTGAATGGGCTGACACACTGAATTACCGTCCACACATTTGGTAAAAACCCCATTTAAAAAGTGTTTCACGAACTGAGCAAACGACGTAAACTCACATCCAGCTCAAATGGGGTGTAATGCTCCGATTTTGTGATTTTACATAAATATCAAGTCCAGGAAAAAGACCAGAGAAAGAAAAAGTAAGGTGCCAAATTGTAGGATCAAATGATTGATTTAAAAGCCATAAATCTTACATCACGTATCTTCAGAAACAGCAGCCTTCTTTTTTGTAGGTTACTGACGGCCTTCTCTAATTGCTTTCCCAGACGTTTCCTTAAAGGGACGCCAAGGAGAAACAGATAAGATGCTTTGAAATGATGATAACCCATATTTGTGGCGTCCGTGCATTAATCCCTCTGCTGTTTACAGTGCCATCAACACTTGTGATGTGTCTACAGATTATAGCAAATCCCTTTCAATCTGCATCGGAATGCACAAAGAGGAGGGGGACGGCGAGCCGATGAAAGGCCCCGGCTCACAATCTGCTTTCAGATCCGCCACAAAAATAAGAGACTGAAAAGGTAAAGGGGGAGTTCGTGGAAAAAGAAAAAAAACATCAGCATGGTTCCTATCCCAAGGACATGACTGTTTATCTCCAAAGAGACAGAGCCAGATGACAGTTAAATAGAAAAGATGCCGCTTCAAACAAGTAGATCCCTGTCAGTGAATGCATTCGGCTTGCAGACTATCAATAAAAAAGGAGTATTATTATTCCAGACAAACATCCTCAGATTGCAAGATAGCATGTATTAGTATGCATGATTTCACAATCCTCTCTTTAGCGACACGAATGGAAATATTGCATTGCATAGACGCTATGATGTTCTTTATAAGCCATGTACTTCTGATACCTTGCCAAGGTAGTAACTCTATAAGACGCTGCCTTTCAGCACATTTCATCCAAGGACCTCCGGAAAAAGGCGGCAAAAAGAATCAATAATCTTCTAGCAATGATGGAAATGTTCCGTCGGGCTGCAGGGAGTGAGTCGTCGCTATGGAGGAGCGCCGTTAATCATCACCAAAGTCCAATTAGAGATGGAATGCTTAGCGGGGAATAAATCAGACGGCATCCCCCCTCAAGGGTTTCAACTCAAACTAAAGCAATAAATCTGAATATTAATAATGACAATTCCTCCTTCATTTGCAGCCGAGCAAAACTCCACAGCTGTCAATAAGCATTACATTGAAATGTTCTGTTGGGGTGCTGCATGCAAAGAGTGTGAAAGCAGAACGTTTGTTTTATTCAAATGGAAACAATATTACCTGTTTGCTAATTGGTGGCTAACATGTAAAGCTCTCTAAGCCTTTAATTTGCACAAATAAAGAATTAAAGGGGCCCTATAATGCTAATTTTCAGGTTCATATTTGTAATTATAGTCAAACATTTTCACCATGTTTGCCTTTTTTAATACAGTGTAAGGTTTATTAATCTTATATATCGAAACGAATGGTAAAACTGTATTCATGAGTTAGAATTTAGGGAGGTGGTGGCGAAGTCGATAGGGACTTGGCTTAGCAACTGGAAGGTCACCAGTTCAAGTCCCGGCAAGATCAAGTGCTACCGAGGTGTCCCTGAGCAAGGCACCGGGCAGCCCACTGCTCCTAACACTAGGATGGACCAAATGCAGAGAAACAATTTCCCCACAGGGATTAATAAAGTATATCAAAATAAAAAATCTAATTAAGTCAGCTAAAAAGGTTCAACACATCATTTACACTATATTTTTTTATAATCAGTCAAACCAGACTGCATATTGATGGGAAGACAAGGTTATACAAATGGAAATACACCCGTGATGCTCTCGAAAAGTGTTTGACAATAAAGTGCTGCTCTTAAGCTGAAAATCATTCCAAATACCTGCCATTTCTTTAACAGAATAATGGCATAGGTGAGAAGCACTCCACGACCCTTGCGACTCCATCAAGAATCCTCAGAACCTTAATAGGCTGCTTCAACAAAGAGGCACGCTCCTCTGCACAAACACAGTATACAGTCAGACACACACACACACACACACACACACACACACACACACACACACACACACACACACACACACACACACACACACACACAGTGGAAAAGGGAGGTTGCTATGCGACACAAGCCTGGTCGCTGAGTCCACTCAGTTTATTGCGGGTGAAAGCCGATTTTTTTTCTTCAATTGAGCTTTCTCCTAGGTTTGTGCCGTTTTCGTGCAATTGCCTACTGTCGAGTAGCTTCTGGCGAAGGAGTAGATGCAAATGTTTGTCAGAGGGATTGACTGTATTCCAGTTTTTCTCTAGCAATCTGTGTGTCTGCCTGTTACCACTTCAGTGTATAATACAGCAGCTGAATAAACACTCCCCTCTCATTCATTCAGCCATTATTGCTCATCCATCTCCCTTCCTCCCACTCCTTTATCCGCAATCCTCTGACATGACCCCTCTCTCTCCCCCACATCCATCCTTCCATCTACCCCTCTGTCACCATATCACCCATCCATCTTATTTCCCCCCCGCCTGTTTTCCTCTCATCTATCCATTCCTTCCATCCATAACATTCAAAGCCTTCACCCAGCCATTCATGCGTCCATCCATCGTCTGTTCCTCCGCTCCTACCCGTGCAAAACGCTCCCTGTCCGTGCGAGGCGCCGTTAAATCCCACCTTCATGCATCATCAGGCGATCCATACGTCATCGCTACTCACTCCTGCCACCTTCTCTAAAACCCCCCAACCTTATCCTCCATCCATCCATCCCAACGTACCTCCTGGTAGCGGGCCAGCCCCCCGTTGACGGCGGCGTCGATGACTCCGTTGAGGCACATCGTGAGGGGGTTGATGTTCTGCATCTGCCGGCTCTGACACTGGGTGATCAGTGTGCGGAGCTGTAAGTTCTTGTTCTCGATCACCTCGATGGCGTTCTCCAGCGGGCTGACCTCCACCTGAGGAGAGGCAGGTTGAGGAGACATTTGTTAAAGGGCCACATCTTCTGTAGCTCTGGAGAGAGTTTTCGGTACCACCTTACAATAAGACTACCCTCATAAAGGATTCACAAAGGGTTTATAATTAGGTTGTACACACTTTATGAATCATTAACCGTTTATAAACCAGTTCTAACATTGTTTTCTTACATCAACACAGGCTCACTATTTGGCAAGATGGCTAAGCTTTATGTTGGCTACCTAGCTTACTTCGTCTTCTTCATCAGCCAGCATCCTTGGTATATGTTATTCACTGACTTGATTCCTCCCCATCCATCTTGATGTTTCTTGGCATCTTTTTATGACCATTTATTTACGAGTTACTAACATTTATAACTGCCAAAAGGGAGCCGTATTGTAAAGTGTAAAACACATTCCCATTTATTAATGAGTTACTAACATTTCTAATCAGGCTTAGCAGAACAGATAAATGTGGGCTCACTATTTGGCAAGCAACCGGTCACAGTTGCCCTGTTTATCTCAAATCTTATAAAAGCTTATTAATGATTTATAAAGTGTTCACAACCTAATTAATAAATGAATTACAAACTATTCGTAAACGCTTTATAAGGGTAGTCTTATTGTAAAGTGGTACCGAGTTTTCTAATGACTTAAACTTTCAAAAATGGTACGCTTTTGCTAATAAAATTATAATTTCTAAAGCCGTACCATTAGAACACGTACATCTCAAGATCCGACTGATAGTCTAATCATTTTTTTTTCGTGGACACGTAATTCATTAATTGTTAATGTCCATTAACACATTTTGGCCACTTGGGGGCTTCAGAAAACCAACTTTAGACAAAAAACTGACATATAATCATCTTTCACATTTGAAGTGGTGATTTTTTTTGCAAATAGTTGACTTATAGACACCTTCAGGGCGATATGGGGAAACATTCACATTAATTTAGAGTAGTTTTTTTGCTACATGATGAATTCAATCCAATATTTTCCTTTTTTTTTTGCTCTATTTTTGGTCTCCTCCACCTTCAGAGAGAGAAAGTTTTTCCATGGAAAGAGACATTGGGAAGCAATGCTGACGAGTGAAATAAGATTAACCAAAACAGTCATGTTCCAAGCAGTAAAAAAAATGCTAAACTGAAAAGAACTACCTGTACCACCTTTCACATACACACAATTTGTTGCAGCAGCTTTTTGTATAGCGCACACAATGCATAAATGATAACAGGCAAATAATTAGCACATGGTCCCTTTTCCCTTTACTTATGAATACATAACATATCATTTCTATCGAGCATCAGAACAGTCCTCTGCCTCACACAAAGCCTATTCCTTTTGTTAAATAGAGCTTTTACCAGTCCTGTATTTTATAAGCTATTGTGCTACACATCATAGAATAATACGTATTTCACAATCCACAATTTCACACAACGCTCGGCAGCGATGGGCTAAAGAACATGCTCAGAGACACTGCGTTATGTTTTGCATTCGCCGGACAAAACCGCATTTAAAATCCACCCACACTTCAGATCTGAATGAGAGGATGGAAAGCTTTAGAAGGGATTTGTGTTGCAATGGACTCAAATATGATCAAGTCTAAAAACACAGGATAAGTATTGGTAAAAATGTCCCAATATAAAAATCTATTTAAAAAATTGGATGTTGTCAATCAAAGCAATACGATTACAGTTTAAGCACAACAACACATATATCCAATGGAAGACATTTAATGTGTCCAATAGCCCCAGAGTCATGATTCAGGCCATTATTGTTGTTCAATGAAAAGACTTGAATCAATATTTGCACCTATTGCCTGGTGGTCCTTTGAATTGCTGCCTGAAAGAGAGTATTAGCCCTTGTGTGAGATGTGTGTTGCAGTAATGTCTTTATGGTTATTCCATCAGAGGTGGACACACTCACCAGCTCTCTCTTCTCCACTTCAAACCAGCGGGAGATGCCAGGAAGACTCTGCACCAGAGTCAGGGTCGTCCTCTCCACCCACAGGCTCTGCACAAACACACAATGAACCTGTGAGTGTTAGCTGAAACACACTTTTAAAAAAAAGCTACTACCACTCCTTCTCTGGCACGATTTACTTACAGATGCATAGTTTGAGGAAAACATGCATGTGTACGACTACTGCCAAACAACCACTTGAAGGGGTAGGTCAGGTGTCATATCTTATATATCCTCTCATCGTTCATGTCCAACCACTTACCCTGTCAGCCAGCACGCTTGTCAATGTGCCAGAATCCCACAAGGTTATACTGACAGCACGTAAACTACAGTAACTCTAGCATTCACTGCAGACTGTTAGCATGCGAGAGTCACGCTATGGTACTTCTACTTTGTCTGCTTTGTAGTTATATAATTGGAATTATAGTTAGCTATTTAATTAAAAAAATTAAGATGAACTTACCCAAACAATTAAAAAAACAAAACAAGTTAGCCTTTAATAATAATAATAATACATAATATTTATATAGCGCCTTTCACGAAACCCAAGGTCGCTTTACAAGTCGGTTACGGGGGGGGTAGGGGAAAAAGAGGCAGACAGGTTAGGGGGGGGCGGGAATACAAAGGAGAGGCAGACAGTTGTAAACTAGTGGGGAAAGCCTTGGCCTTCTTGAGACACGTCTTTAAAGTTTTGATTAAGAATTTGGGAACATTTGGGAACATGTGAAAATGAGTTTTTGAAAACTTCAATAATTAAGTTCAGAGGCAAAACATTTCCACACATTACATTTCAATGCAGAATTATTCAATGCTAGAAATGCAATGGCTTTTTAATTAAAAAAACAGATGAAAGAGATAAACTCCCAAAAGCAAGCGGTACAAAAGTATGAAAAAAAATAGGAGACCTCTGGAAGAGCATTGGTAAAAAGAACGTTTTTTAGCCTTGATTAAAAAAAAAATCAAGTTATCAAGGTCAAAAGACAAGGTCAAACTAAATGGTTTGATTCTCAATGAGTATGTATTCAGGCACAGCAGTGCTTTGAGCTAAATGCTAACACCAGCACGCTAACATGCTGACCGTGCTGAAGTTCAGAAGTATACGTTCAAATGTTAGTTTAGCATGCTGACGTTTGCTAATAAGCGCTAAGCTAACTTATTTAAGCTTAGTTCAGAGCCTGGTGTCTTGCTCAAGGACTGTCCAGCAGAGCAGATGAGCGCTGACAGCCTTATCGATCCCGTGTCCTCAGGTTGAAGGAGGGTCTTCCGACTCACTACACAACCCGGCTGACCTTTATTGATTTTTTCTGCTTTTTAAGACCAAAAAACCCACCTGAAAACCTCTCGGATATAAAAAAAAGTATAAGTTTGAGCGCAGGAAGTTCAAAGGAAAAGCTGTTGAATATAAAGTCTTGACCTTTGTGCAAACAAGTTTTTTCTGCAGTTGGTAACTTTTGTGTTGAATTTTGTAAAGAAATAAGTTTTGTGACGACTTCATTTCCTGGCTGCTGCAAAAGTTGATCATACATATTATTCCCACCTGAGAGCCAGAGATAAGCAGCCCTGATGGAAATGTGATATCGTGATTACATTTGGCCAAATAGCTTTGATGGAACTGAGATGAAATGAGCGTGTGTGTGTGTGTGTATGTGTGTGTTAATATTAAATATGTATGAGCCTTAAACTGTGACAGGGTCTTTATGATGTTTAAAGTGTGTGCAGCTGCGTGGGTTTGCATGTGCGAGACAGAAGTGGGCTGTATAGACTTAATTTGTGCGGCTCTGACTAGTACCCGAGCATAATTACTGATACCGGAGTCACGATGAATAAAACATGCGCTCCACACATACTAATACCTGGGCAAAGGTTCAAACCATCATTACCTACACAAGCCTATGATCGATGAGCACGGTGGAGAAGGAAGAAAATGAAGCTTTTTCACATGGGGCTGCGGTGGAAAAATGCTAATGATCAAGAATGTATCATTTCAAAGTAAGAAATATATTCTTTCTGTATCCCATATCACATTTTTTGCAGCTATTCCAACAGCTGTTAAAGTGCATTATCTAAAAGCTCCTTTGTGAAAAAGGGATAGAAGTAAAGAAAATGCAGATAAATGTTGCATTACAGTGTGTGTGGTGCATTCTTTGTGCTTCATGTGACAGCAGCTACCTATCTTCCTCATCAATGTCCCCCCCCCCGTACCTTGAACTCATTCTCCTTGTCTTTGGTGCCCTTGTGAAAAGGCCGGTCATATCTGAACCTCCAGATGTGATTGAACTTGTAGAAGCTTTTGATGTTGTCAGGCACTCCGTCTCTCTGCAGCACGTCCTGAGTCTCGGGGATGGGGGTTACGGCGTAGATCTGCAGGTCTGCCAGCACCGGAAGTTAAGGAAAAGCAGGAGAGAGTGACATGGGAAAGCACTGTGGATCTAAACTAACAAGAAGTCTTCAGTGACCTGAAAAGAACATGGGAAATGGCAGACGCTCTCACACAGAGGACGAACACAGACGTGAGTTTTATGGGGAAGTATGCTTCTTTAAGATAAGTTCATTTCTCCGAGAGTTTTTCTTTTTAGAGACACTTGTCTTTACAAAGAGTCACAATACCCTGTCAAGGATATACATAATTAGAACACATGAAAAAAAAACTAGGGCTGTCAGCGCTTGCTATTTATCTAAAAACAGTTTTGAGACCACTTTCTCCAGGGGCGGGACATTTCTAAGCAGTTGACCAATCACAACAGAGCCTGCCAGCTAAGCAAACAGAGCAGACTGGGCTCTGGTTTCAGACAGAGGGTGAAAAGAGGTGCTGAAGCACAGGCAGTATGAGAACAATAAAGAGCTTTTTGAACATTAAAGCATGGAGACACGTCACAGTAGAGGTGAATAAAAATAAAAATATGAACCTGAGCACAATATGTCCTCTTTAAGATAAGTTGTAAGCTGAGATGTTATAATACATTAATTATCCTTCAGATATATCTTGCCAGTTGGTCATGCATTTCTTCATTACAACACCACAGTTGTATGTGTTTTATCTCCCCTTAAGTAAAAGTAAATATTCAGTGTGTGTCTTGTGTGTAGAAGGATATGAAGTGTTTTTTGTCTGGCTCACCCCCAGCGTCTCGACCCGAGAGAAGTTAATTTGGACAGCTATTGTACATACATTCATATGCATGAGTGTTTGCAACAAGGATATACAGATGGCGGAGCAATCTGAGAGAGACTCTATTAATTAGCGTTATGTGCAAATAACGCAGCGGTGTGCTAATTCATTCAGAAGTGCCCTGTCCCTCTCAGTAAGGGGAGCACATACAAGCAAACACAACACATGCATACATAACAACAGCCACATACAGAGCATATTTAACATGTCATCCATCTGCTTTCCTTTTCTTTAGAGCTGCTCTCTAGAGTCATTTTGACATTATGCCTCCCTACCGCTCTATATAGGCCAACAGTTGTCCCATACGTTAGCTTGAATAATTAAAAAGGCTCCCATATTGTACATGTCAACGCCGTGCTGACTTGATTTATGTAAGATTTGGTTGTAAGACACAAAATGAAGTGGAATACAAAAACTTGTGAGCAGAAGTCCTATTTTTCAAACACTGCGCACATATACTCATATTGTTCCTATATGTTCACATTAGCATAGCCACACTGCCAAAATGAAACCTATAAAGTTACAAGAAATGGTTGATGTGAATTTAAAAGACATGTATAATTAACTTGCTATTGTGCCTTTCATAATAGTAGTTATTTTTATCACAAGGGTTATGTATGAAAATCAATGCTTTATAAATGCCACAATCCTACTAAAAGTCATATTTATAAGCCTCTTCATTAAAAGAGCATACATTTGATTTATGTGAGCATTATTTAAGGAGACTATGAACTGTAAATGAAGATGAAAATCCCTTAGTAGTATCTTAACTTTCCAAAGACTGCCACAAATCAGAAGGTTGTCTGCCAGTATTTAGCCTGAGAGACAGACCACAGGGATTATAGCCTTTGCAGACCATTGACATGCACAGAAACCCACACTACAGGAAGGGGGGAGACCATAGTGCTTATTTTTCCATTGAGATTCGGTATGTTAGTTGTAATAAGCAGAACAGTATGTGTGTTCCTGTGAAAGAGCCTTTGATAAATACACCAAATAGCTAGAAGGAGGCATGGTGCGTGAAAGCAAGCAAGTGCCTCATTACAGGTAATTATGTGGATGTAAACACAAAGCTGATTGTTTGATAGTGTCTATATATCTTCTGCTGTTTTTATTATGAACCAATTCTTTATGTGCTTGTTTTTATAGCAAGGATACACTGAGCGTCGGCCTGGTATATGGTCTGGTCCGGCTGGTTGACGTGCTGCATGGCGATGGCGTGCGGGAACTCGTTGAGCATCCGCTGCTGAAAAGCCTCCAGCCTCTCATAGTCATGGCCGCGGCACACAAACTCCTTATTCTGCAGAGGGGGGAGAGAACGGAGGACAGCGTGGGGTTAGACTGACATCTAGTGGACGCATGTTGTAACTACATCTCCTGAATGCAAAATCCACGGCGGCCTGTTACATCATTAAATAGCATTGAATAAGAGTAGCTGAATGTCACCTCACACTGGAAGAGTCTTATGTAAGAGAAAGTTCATTCTTCTTGCAGGTCTATATTTTTTTACTTTGGAGAGTATCAGTCTATTTAAATTGCCCTTGACAAAGAGGGAATATAGAGATGTCTTTACCCGTAAGAAGAAAGGAAACTTCTTTCCGTAGAAACCCACTCTGAAGAATTCAGGCTCTAATCTCTGCTGGTCCATGATCTTATCATAGAGAGAGGCTTCCATCATCTGAAAAGAAGAAAAGGACAATATAACCAACAGTGAGGATTTGTTATATTGATGAAAGCAGTCATTTTTCTTTTCTTAGCACACATGTAAATACTTTTATTTGTACATGATATTTAAAGAAACAAAAAGTGCCCCATGTGTTCAGAAATAATTACTGAGGTGAAGTTATTTTTGCTTCACCTTCCATATCCTCCAGGTGATTTCACACAACCTTGGATTGGGATTATCTCTTTTTACCAGTATATGATTTATTTGTGACATTGTCAAACACAGCAAGCCAAGCACACATACATAGACCCTCACATGTACAATAAAGGGAGTGAAAGAGACTACCAGGGTCAACAATATAAAAAAAAAAAAAACAGAAACAGACCTTAACCACAAAAAACAACGTAGCATATTAATTCTAAAGCAGATTAAATAGCAGGTGCATTATAGGAATAAAACTAAGCATGTTTCCTAAGACTCCATCTTCACAAGGCAAAACATCAATCATTTTTTAGGACAACTTACCCTCATCTTGCTCAGGTTCCTGTAGTCATAGTAACTCTCGTATTGGTCAGCCAGTTCTCTGCACAGGATGATGCCATTCTCCCAACACTGAAAATATAGCAAATATTAAAACCATCAAAAAAGCTCATGCCTTTCCGTCTGATTTGGATTAGTAAATATGAATAGAAGGCGTGATCTGCCGAGCTGCATTTCCCCCACTGGATGGCACTATCGAGTCAACAAAGAGTCTGATCTATACTCTTCATGCAGGTACACACAGCCATCTTGCTAATTAAAAGAAAAGCTTTCCTTTCCTGCTGCCTTCAGATCCCCGCGCGGTGGCAGATGGCACAGCTCGTGAATGTGAAGGGAAATTGGACTATGAGTAACGAGGGGAGCGGCTTTAACGATTCTGCGGCGACGCTGTGTTATTTCATCAGGGATGCTGAAGTTTTCTTTCTGTTGGAGTGTGTGTGTGTGAAAGCTTAAAGGGACTCTACAACGCTGCTTCTCTCTGACAGTGCAGAACAGTAGCAAATGCAGTTAGGATAAAGACATACCATCAGTAACAGTGGGGGGAAGACGGGAGGTAATGGACTTCCTTAGCATGTGAGCTACTTCCTTAAATGCTGCTGAATTCGAATCAGCTAAAGTCTGTTCATTTTGAGCTGCTGCATAAAAAATACAAATCATGCTTTACCCACAGTTGTTGAATGTAATAATGTATATTTTCCACATGTATATATGTATTTTTTTTTTTGTTCTTTAATTCTTTCTTTTTAATGCTATTTTATTTTATTATTTCTGAAATATGTTGGACTGTTTATTTATTTTGCCTTAATTTCTCTTATGTACATTGCCTTGTGTTTTTTATGCTGCTACAATGCAAACATTTCCCAAATTGGGATCAATAAAGTAGCTATCTTTCTATCCATCCATCCATCCGCCCACCCACCCACCTACCTACCTACCCATCCATCCATCCATCCACCCACCTATCCATCCATCCGCCCACCTACCTACCTACCTATCCATCCACCCACCTACCTACCTACCCACCCACCTATCCATCCACCTATCCATCCATCCACCTACCTACCTACCTACCTACCTACCTACCTACCTACCTACCTACCTACCTACCTACCTACCTACCTACCTACCTACCTACCTACCTACCTACCTACCTACCTACCTACCTACCTACCTACCTACCTACCTACCTACCCACCCATCCAACTACCTACCAACCTACCTACCTATCTATCCATCTACATGAAAGAAGTAGTGCTAAACTGTGCCACAAATACTGAAATGTTTGATTAACAGTGAACAAAGTAGAGTTTGTGAAAAATATTTGATGTGTCGCTCACCTTCCCCCTGTCGAAGTTCTGGACGATGGTGAGGTGCAGGTACTCCTTTCTCTGCCACTCGCTCTGCATGGGGTAGTTCAGGAACTCTCGTAGCGGCCTGTCTGACCACTCCAGTAACTCATCGTACAGGAGCAGGGTGTACGATGCCTCTGTGACACACACACACACCGCACACACACAGTCAGGATTTATGATGATTTGTTGAAAACCAGAATCTCCCACATATGCAAACACCCACACGCTCACGTACCGGTGTAGTTTTGTGCTTTAAAGTGCAGGTCGTACAGTTTGTGGATGTAGCGGATGTACATCTCCTCTTTGTTCAGCTCAGTTTTGTAGAAGTTCTGGCAGCAGCAGCAGCGGGTGGTTCAGGGATGATTAAAGACAAAAGGAATCACATAAGAGAAAGAGAAGCATATGCAAATTGTTCCATAGTAGAAATGCAAAAATGTATTCCTGCTACAGTGACTTTCATTCAATCAGCCCACACACCCAGGTGCTCTGACAGATGGCTAAAAGGCTATACAATGGAAATATATATGATGTTTTTTTTTACCACAATTAATTTGAGAACTAATAGTGTATCTAATTAATAAATAAGGAACTCAATTATAGATACTAGCCTGAACTGACTAGTATAGATATCCAATATTTGATCAATAAAAGGGTAAAAACTTCATATTTCTCATAATAAGAAGTTCAATTAATCAGGTTAACAACTACACTGCTCCAACACTATGCCAAGCTAAGAAAGTCTTGAACTTAATGCAAATAATAAATAAATAGTTTGATATTATGGGAAATGCACTTTATCTCCTTGTCACGAAGAGTTACATTAGATTGGTACCACTATTACGTGTGTTTGGAAGATATGAAGCTTCAGCCTTGAGAGGGTTAGCTTAGCATAAAAACAACTAGCCTGGCTCCCAAGAGGATGCAGTCAAATGATGATTTTGTTAGAAATCCGGTTTTATACAAGCCAAAAACAACCACATCTACTCACCAGTAAACTGACTGTGCATCCGATCTTTTTACCATCCACTTCTCCCAGCTTCATACAATCCCTGTGATGGACACATTGCAACATATGAGACAAACAAAATTCAAATGGACTTGTTCCTGATATAGTCAGAGTGCACTCCTCACCTATAGTCCAGCAATCTCTCCATTAGGCGAGTGACGGTGGCGATCAGAGAGATGCCGCTCTCCCTCCAGGTCTCCCTCTCAATCTTCTTCAGAAGGCTGCAGGACAAGATCGAGAGATGTCCAGATTAAAAGAGACAAGAGATAAAGGAGAGCAAATGGGAACGGAAAGGTGACTGAAGGGAAAAGGAAGAATAAATTACTGCAAAAGAAAAGGAGGCGAAGCAAAGTCAATCGCACCTATGCTTTTGGGCCTCACAGAAAGTCATATAGCTGTTTCACCAGCTATAGATTTGAATAGAATTGCTAGAATATATATATTTTTGGCAAAATGTACACCCTTCCCGCTGTTCCCCCTCACACACGAACACAGAGAGAACAAAGAGGAGAGCGTCTTACCTAGGGTACGGACCAAACAGAGGAATTCTACTCCAGGCGGGAAGCATAGGCGGAATAAATTAATATTAATATGATTAATATCAGCACACACTCACACGGGTAAAATTAAGGGGTTAGTGGATTTAGTAGGAGGAAAGAAAAATGTAATCAAAACAATATATCAATTAGGAAAGGAGAATAAAAGAAGGTGTGCATTAGCATAAAACTAACTTGCATTCATGTTGAATTATGTACAGGCATAATTAATAATTATATCATATTGCACATTATAAATTATTTATGTAGTTTTAATCATATGCAGTGATGTTAGACTATTCTCTGCAATGGCTCACATGTACAAATGGTGGGGAATAGAATGATTGACTATGATAGACAAAGGGACGGTGGATGAATATTTAAAACATTATCATTATCACACTAAGATCCACATCAATATGAGAGTAGAAGAGGTAGGTGAATTGGAAAGAATGGCTTGATGTAATGTACTATGTTTTGGAAAGCTCAGTGGAAATGTGGTTCTTTGTGGAGGAGGACATCAAAATATGAAGAGGCAGGGACACACACACACTAACACACACACAGAAGCGTGACACATACACAAAGCATGCAGGAGTGCAAACTTGGAGAGACAAGGACAGAGTGGAGTGGCCACGGCGGAGGTGTGAGTGAAGATGAAGGTGGATACTCATCACTTACATCTCATTATTATTCAATTATCAATGTATTCATTAGAAACAGTTATGAAAATGAATAACTAACCACTGCCTAAACTTTACTCAATATATTCTGTTTTCATGACACCGAAAGAAAATAAATGTGAAACTTAAAAAAAAAAAATGTTGCTATATGGAAGACAAAAGCTGCCAAAATAAATAAATACAGACACACAAACATTTTTTTTAAAAGTAAAAAAATATATAAGATTTGATAAATAATGAATATGGAGGATAACCAGCTGCCAAAATAAAGAAATACACACAAATAAATACATAAGAAATACAGAAATTGATAAATTAAGGAATAAATGACACCAACGATGACATAAAAAATAAAATGTTGGGATTTGTTAATAATAATTAAAAAAATGGCCATAAATAAATATGCCTGTTTTAATTTGTCCCTGATTTATGATACCTTTATAATATTACCTGCTTCTTATTTACTTTCCTTTTTTTTTTTTTTGCAGACTGTGTCCTCTACAGCTCTGGTATCAATGTAACAGCTTAACACACGTAAGAGTACATCCAGATAAAGGAGCATTAGCTGAGCATTAATTCTGTTATCGGTGCACTTTGGCTGTTTGGGTTAGAGGCTCATTTCCAAAGTGGAATACAGATAAGGCCGACCTTTACTAAGGCTAACAAGCCGGAGTTAAAGCTTCCTGTCTGATGAAGCCTTGTGTGGGCTGCATCAGGTTGGCCATTGGAGTCAATAAACAGCTGTTCTAGTTCGAGGAAGTGTCCTGGTATTTTAAAATGGACCCTCTGTTTGCGCCTTAACTGTAATTTTACAGTTAAGATCGCTGTCAGTTACTCACTGTCCTTAAGTACATTTTGGAAGTCTTTGTATTTCACTGAGGTATTTCCATTTGTTGCTACTTGATTTAGAACCTTAATACTTCTCCCACCACTGACTCTACGGGAACATTAAACACTGACTAAATCCCTCTTTCTTTAAAAAACCAAGGTAGACAAATGGAAGTATATATGTCTCCTAATCCTCTGATTATCTGTGTCTATAGCTGTTCCTCTCTCTGACTCACATGCTGTTGAAGAGCTCCCTGTACGTCTCGTCTCCTTTGCCCTCAGACATCAAACTGTCCAGCTTGTCGATCAGCTTGGCCTCCACCTGTGTGTAAAAAAAAAAATGTTAATCTCAAAAGGAGCATGGGTGGGTTAGAGCAAAAAACTGAACAGTGTGGTCAATCAAAGTCAGTCACGTGTCAGAGTAAAAGTAATAGACATTTACATTTTCACTTATTAATCTTGCATGGATGTCATGTTTTAAGTGTTTGTTGGGGTTTACGTAAATGCCTGCCGAGAGACTTCAGATTGAAATTAGCTAAAATCTGGCATATATGATCTCTGTGTATTTTCCTGCATGGTCCTTATGGTGACTTTAACTCGCTTATGATAGAGAGAAGTTTCCAATGAGCTATGCGTGTGAGGGGTAAAACTTGCTTTTGTATACGAGCTTCAGGAAAGATCATCCACTTTTAACTTCTGTACCTGTTTGAAATTGCCGCTGCGTCTCTGCTCCCAGTCCATCATGTCGTGGAAGATGGGGATCATGACATTCCTCAGATCAGGCTGAGGCACCAGCGTCACCTCCAGGAACGGACCAATCATGGCGGGGATGAAGTTCAGCTTGTGTTCCCCTGGAGGAGAGACGGAGGGCAACACGGAGGTTAAGCTCTCCCTTTATCCCTGAACACAGCACACTGTTTACTTCAGAGGCAATTTAGCCAACTCTGGAAAGCTTTCTACTTCTGTTCGAAAAATGTCAACAACTACAAGCATTTACCATAATGTGGCTTAAGTGCACTGCACTCTATCAAAATTAATGTTAATCAGCGTCTGGGTTACTTAAAATCCATTATTGTTTTTATTGACATCAAATCAAACTAAAACAAAGTGACTTTTTTCAAATTTGAGAAAAAAATAAAATAAAATGAAAAATCATGAAAACTCAAAATTGGACAGATCCATCTGCTGAACAAAAGGTTGTCAGCACTCAGCTGGTTACCATGGCAACACATACTTGTTGGCATGAAGAAAAAAGACAGAGCGTTTTTGCTTCCCATCATCTCAAGAACGGAGAAATAATACAGAATGTTTTTGTCTCTACTTTCTCTGATGGTGGTGTGTCACAAAGAAATGTTTTTAAGTGACTGTAAGATATACTTTCTGCTGCGATGAAAGACCGACAGTTGCTTTTGCAGTACATCATTTGCAGCGTCACTCATACCGAGTTAAATTGTATACTATTTTCTTTTTTTATAGCATGTTTTTTAGGAATCAACTTAGAATTGTACTGAATCATCATCTTACCTAAATTCTGCCACATGCTGAAGATCTCACAGCCCATCATCACCCTCATGTCTCCATACCTGCACCATAACGCAGAAAGGTTAGAAATATGTACTCGCTGCAGGCAAATACATGGAGAAGCAGCGAGAGCAGCATGTAACGTCATTATAAAGAGTGTGTGTGTGTGTGTGTGTGTGTGTGTGTGTGTGTGTGTGTGTGTGTGTGTGTGTGTGTGTGTGTGTGTGGAATTTGTTCAGAGAATGGGAGCAGGATAGAGAAATCAAAACTTACTTTTCCAGAATCTTCTTCCTCTTGGAGGGGGAGAAGGACTCCAGCTGGAGACAGGGCTGGTTAATAAATATTACTGACAGGTAGAAGTACGAGTCCCAAACCTGAAATGACAAGAAAGAAATAATAATAACAAAACAATGGCATCATAAGATATAAGCTGATTGGGTGTGGATGTGGAAACACACACACACACACACACACACACACACACACACACACACACACACACACACACACACACACACACACACACACACACACCACACAGTACCTTGTAGTCAAACTTGTCGTTGAGGAAGTTCTTCCTCAGAGCGTCAGAAAGGTAGAGAACGGTTGTGATGATGACACTGAAAGAGCGAGAGAAAGAGAAAACGAGGAGAAGAAGGTTATTCGCTTCCAGGAAAATGCATCACCATGAACTATTAACATTTAAAAGGCCCTTTCAAATATCAAATTAAATTGTATTTAAAGTAAGAGCACTACTTAAAAAATCCCCTGCTTTTGACAATTATAACTGTCTAGATGTTATCAGTTTGGTGCAATAGTACCTGTCTCTGTACCTCCACCTGCTGAAATGTAAAAGCATGTCTCTTTGGATACATGAAGGCAGTTTCCCTTTTAAAAGAGACAGGAGAAAGGTGGAACACACTGTCCACGGCTCTACACACACTTTCCACGGATCTGTGTCTATGCGTGGACATTGGTGTGTGTGGTCTTACTTGTTGGTGACCAACCGCATGACGGTCCAGTCTTTGGGAAACATTTCTGGTCGGATCAGGATCCTGAAGACTGTGAAGATCTGAAGGAGGAAATCCTGCAACACAAGACAGAAAAACACACGCATTGAAAACTCAAATCAATATCAGGCTTGCAAATTATGCGTGTACAGTATCTTAAAGCAGCCTCTAGTCTACGTCTTGCTCAAAGGTACTTAAACGATATGTTTTGAGCATTATTATATCACATATTTGTATTCAAAGGGGTAGAGGTTTGAAATGTGTGTAACATATTAACCACTGTGACCATGTCGTGTACTTCAAAGGGATATGTTATGCTCAGTATCAGGTTCATACTTCTAATGCAACATGAAACAAATGCTTTTTACGTAAAAATAAACGCTATCTCATTGTGCCTCATTAACATTTTGTATAATGGTCAACCCTACAATGGTTTAACAATATCAGCATCGAGGTATTTGGGCAAAATTAAAGCTAAAATACAGAATTCAACAGTTCTGCTTTTCCTTTCCGCAAAATGTAAAAGTGTCAAAACACACATTGGCTAAGAAAGCACACAATATAAACCAATGAGGCTAATAAAGAACCAATCTCTGAAAAGATATGGGTATGGTCTGAGAGGAAGGGGAAGAGAAGCTGGGACAATCCGATGTGATTGGGGGGCAGGGGTCTTACCCTCAGGTTGTCTTTGCTGCTGAAAGCCTGCAGCAGCTGCTGGTAGTGTCTGTCACTCATCTGTCGCAGAAGGGCCAACAAACACGCCACAAACTCCCCCTGACAGCATCGAACATGAGGACAGAGGAAGAGAAATACATTTGAATGCTCTGAAATAACCACCATAATCCTCAAGGCTGCTATAAATTACTGAAATGAATTCTGCTATTGTATTTGAACAACGGTTAAGGCGATGAAACCTGGTGTTATTAATCCCATAGGACATTTATTGGTAACTGGTAAGAATTTACAACATTAGCAGAGCTCTATTTTTAAAGAATAACCCCCTCCTTGAGTCTCCGTCATCACACAAGGATAATCTCATTATTTCCCACTTCATTATTCCCCCTTTGTGTTGTGAATTATTGCTGTTAATGTCAGATTATATAATTACTCCTGCACATTTTGTCCAGTCCCAAAACAATTAGTATTAGCAATCACACACATTGTGCTGTACACGGTAAAACCAAAACACACATACAGTGACATCCTGGAACTGCAGTCTCATGGTGGGGCCGGCAGGCTGGGGCCGGTTGCTTATTTCCAGAATGGTTCTCATCAAATCTCCCAGCAGGCTTTCCACAATCAGCTCCACCTCTTCTGAGACGACCGGCTCCTGCACAAAGGACCAAAAGCATGAATAACAGGCATTAAATCAAGGACACTCTTCAGAGGCAAAGGAAGACCTGAAATGTCACGGTGATCCTTCAAATAGGGACAATGCTCTCTCGAAGTGACATAACTGTTCCCTTAAAGTTCATTCATTTGGATTGCTGTGATCTCACTTTAATGGCAGTTTTAATGAGGCTTAAACAACTAAGTGTGGGGACTTATAAGAAGTCTGAAAGCTAGAAAATCATAGAGAAAAAGGAAAATGGTGAGGAATAAAAGAAGATGGAATACAAAGGAGAGGCAGACAGTTGTGTGTGTGTGTGTGTGTGTGTGTGTGTGTGTGTGTGTGTGTGTGTGTGTGTGTGTGTGTGTGTGTGTGTGTGTGTGTGTGTCTGCCTGTGTGTGTCCCTCTAGTCTCCCCCCCTGACAAGACAGACAGGTCTTGGCTGGAGCGATAATGAGAAGGAGCTTCAGACTGGCACATTGGCTGCCACTGCTGTCACTTCCCTTTAGATGTGGTGCCAGTCAGAGTGTGTGCGTGTGCGTGTGCGTGTGCGCGTCGCGTGCGTCGTGTGTGTGTGGACTACCGGGCCACTAGCTGCCCCTCTGGCACAAACAGTGCACATTCCAGACAAACACACACAGCCCAAAGTGACTGCCATTCCTACAATGCCCATTGCTAAATGGATGGGTCTCATTACTGAACTGCATGGCTTCCAATGTCCTTGCTACAGAGACTAATTGACTGTATACATAACAAGGCAATCTGCTCCTGCAATGTATTGGTGAGAAAATTGCTGTCAGACTATTTCCTCGAGTTTTGACTACCTTTAAAGTTATTTTCCAGTTATAGTATGGTGGTAGTTACCTTTGTCTACACAGGGCTTATGTATGTGTTTAGATGTCTACAGGAGAAATCTACACACATACATAAGCCCTGTCAAATCACACACATTTCACAATAACCTTCTAGACACATGAATATGAGGTATTACGCGCTATAGACAAGATGATAGGCCAAAAAACTTCCTTTGACGCTTAGCTATTTAAAAAAAAAAACGATTTAACTATGCCTATCATCCAAAAAATAACTGAGTTTTCATTAATATGTCATTCCTTCATTCTGCTTTAACTGAGCATTTCCTAAGATGTCCCTACCATTCCTTGACTTTTATGCAACAACACTGCTTGTGTGCAACATATACTTATTAACAATTTATAAATGTTATGACTGGCTGTTTCTTGTGTATGCTTACTTACTTTGGAAATGCTGCTACCTATTTTTTACCTTGGATTTGTACCTATTCGATTAGCACTGTCTGCAATTAATGTCTCCGCTGTGGGACATTGAAATGGTTTCTGATTCTCTGTGTTCCTCACCGCAGAGCCGTTCTCCTCCTTGATGATGAGGGACAGCATGCTGGTGAGGATGCGGGCGCATATCACCAGGTCTCTCTGCTCCTGCATGTGAGCCTGGAGGACCCGCAGCACCACCGGCAGCAGGATGCACCGCGACTCTGCAACACACACACACACACAGGTTTCACACATCAAATACATAACAATATATAAGGGGTGAACAGGCAAAAATGCATCTAATTCATCCAACTAATCTTCTGTGTCTTCACAAATGCACAACAGACATAACTAAATGTATCCAAACGTAATTTATTGTGTAACAATTATATGATTTCTTGCTACATGTAGCCTTTGGGAGCATGGTGGCTATGAAACGTTGACAGTCTTTTGCTTTATTAAATCAGAATAAGGGTTAACTGCCTAGTAGGTTTACACATACAGTAAAATGAATTAGCTTGGTGTATGATAGTGCATACACAAACACAGTAAGAGGAAATAGAATCAAATATATAAGACAATATTTATATTTAAAAATATATCTATATAAATATTTTTATATATATATAAAAAAAAGAAATATGACATTACTCTCACAAATACATATGTGTTATATATTAAATGCTGTAGAACAATGCAAGTACACGCATAATTTTACTTTAACTTCTTACATCTATTTGAATTATTGTTTTTTATTTCGTTCTATGTCATCGTTAATTAGACATCTTTACTTAAACCTCATGTTTGTATAAATATCTTAATTCTATTTTATTGTATATTCAACAACCTAATCCCCCCAGTGTTTCCCATCCATTGATTTATTTGTGGCGGTCCGCCACAATTAAATATCGTCCGCCACAAATAAATATCGTCCGCCACAAATGGATCTCATAAAAAAAATATATATGTTATCATTATTTTAATTATTATTATTTATTTTTTTTGGTAGTCTAATGGATAGTGAAGTGAGCTGATGATCGGAAGGTTGCGAGTTCAAATCCTGCCTGGAACACCACTACTAGTGTGCCCTTGAGTAAGGCACTTAGCCCTCGGTTACTCCAGGGAGAATGTCCCTGTAATTGATCATTGTAAGTCGCTTTGGAATAAGGCGTCTGCGAAATGCCTGAATTGTAAATTGTAAATGATATTTTTGTGAGAATAAACCCCACGGATCCTCAACTCTGGTGTGTTTCACTCATTAACAACGCAACACAGAGCAACAAGATCGTTGTCTACAGTAGCCATGAACTCGCATGTATTATCTTATTTGAGGGGGGGGTGGATGCATGGACCACCCGAATAGGTTAAGGGGCCTTTGGCTTTTCTTGCNAAGTTAGTCAAATTTGACCAGTGTATCAAACGGGGGGGGGGGGGCTGTGCCCCCACAAATAGAATCAAATTCTGTGGGAAACACTGCTTACTGTATGTTTATGTTAATTTGTTTAATTATTTAATTCACGAAACCCACTGTGATATCAGCCTTCATTAAGAACAACAGCGAGCCATCGATCATTATAATACGGACTGGATGGTTGATGGAACAGCCTGTTGGTGCATGATGTAAGACAAACACTGTATGGCTGATTATTGTCTGCATTACAGATACATTTATTTGTTTTTTTTGTTTCCCTCTGTGTTTTTCCTGCAAGGCTTTTTGTTGCATTTATGTAATATGTTCCCACATCTTTCCGAATTGGGTTTTCACTGCAATCAGAAGCTCTGACTATGTATGCATGTCAAACTGTGCCTGTGTGTAAAGGTCTTCACCTGGGTTGATGTACAGCTGGCTCTCTACAGTCTTGGCGATGCACTGCAGTCTGACCGCCTCCAGGCAGTCAGCGTGCACGGCGGTGGGCAGGCTGCCCAGCGTCTCCCTGACGAAGCCCGCCACCTCCCGCATGGTGAAGATCTTCAACAGCTCGCCGTACACCGCTGGAAACGTCCTCAGGAACACCGCCTGGAGAACACACGGCCATGTTCAATCATTTGGACCCAATATGCACCCATAATTACACAGGAATCACTGGAAACAGCCACTACAAATCATACTAAACAGAGCATTTCAAGACATGAATATGCATGTTTCATATAGTGTGTGCAGTCATTTCAATACATTTGCCACTGAATCAGGATTGCGTAATGTACATTTAATGACTTTTCTCAATGGTGTGAAACGCCTCAGGGGCTTTGGATGAAATGCTTAGATTCTGATCAAATGCGCAGGAAAAGGCTACCGTCAGGACATGCTCTCCATATTCATGTAAGGGTTTGTTTATACAGAGCGGTTTTGTTGGGAAAACAAAGCTACATATCGATAAATCACTGGCCGAGACAGGATTATGCGGATTCAATTTAAAGGCTGCTCCGGTGGGATTGCTTGTTTGCAGCTCTCAGTCTGACGCTCCTCCTTCCTGTCAACTTCCATCTCTGCACAATTGAAAAATGAAAATCTAGAGACGGGAGTCACCATGTCCCTTTTGATTTTCTTTTTACCATCATTCTTCCAGGAAAGAGAATAAAAACACTGCCACAGATGTTAACAAAAGAGCAGATGGAGAAAGAAAGGGCCCCATAGTCCACACTTTACATTTGACATTTATATTTGATTTAATATGTAATTCTTGCGCACTAAATGTAAATAATATCCCACATACTGTATTGCAGGGGTGTCAAACTCAATTTCATCGCAGGCCACATTAGCATTATGGTTGCACTCAAAGGGCCGGTTGTAACTATATAAATATACATATATAAATATATAATATACATAAAATAATGTAGTATATTACATTATTGCCTCTGAATTGGATTATTATTGAATAGGATAATAACTTCGTAATAAACTAGCCTACGTCTGAAAGCAGAAGTCCAGGGCAAATAATTGCAAGTCTCTTCAGTGACACAACGAGATGCATTGTGGGACATGTAGTTTACGGGCAACGTGCTTCTGTAAAGTGGCATGTAAACGTATTATATTATTTGCAAGCTCTTGCGGGCCACATAAAATGAAGTCGCGGGCCGGATTTGGCCCCCGGGCCTTGAGTTTGACACCCCTGCTGTATTGTGTTAGCTATAATTTAACCCTTCAATAGTGTTTTATTTTCAGATAGTTGACTTGTTTTTATCTTCACAGTCACTTTTTGTGTGTTATCTTATATTTTGAGAAGCTTATATTGTATAATTGTGTATTTTCTACTATTTTTTAAATTTCTTATTATGTGCAATACTTGTTTTACATGCTGCTCTAACGAAAACATTTCCCGATTTGGGATTAATAAAGTATATCTTGTCTTATTGTTTGAATTACATGATTATCTATGTAATCTATTAATTGATGTGTAACACGGCAGGGTCCGTGACAGTTTGTTTTCATCTGATTTCAAATAAACAAAGTCTTGGTTTTAAGAATATTAAACTTGTTTCGCCAAATTCAGATGATAAATACAACTTTTAAGCTTCTAAAGGCATAATTACAAGAGGCAACTTAACGTCACAGCAGGCATAACAACAGCCGGTGTTTGAGGGTTTCCCCGGGAACAAACACAATACACACAAATGCATCACAGATTATTTTGCGGTATTTGAAATCATGTACGCAGCTCGCGACGTAACTAGGAGTCTAGTGGACGGTATCAGTACTACAAGTAAACATTTTTTTAAATTAATTACGTTGTTTATAAATTAATCTGAGGGCCGCAAAAATAGGAGGTGGGGGCCGCCATTTGCCCATCCCTGATGTATATGGAACATTATCATTATGTCATAGGCAATAAATGTTTCCCAAAAATCTGTGTTCATGGTAAACAGAACAACTTTCCTTATCAGTTCACAACCTCCAAATGACAATCACAGTACAGTTCATAATAATCAGACGTCATTGTGGCAAAAAGCAGCCTCGAGTATTAATAGAACACCATTTCTCTGTGCTCAAAAACTTAAATCAATCCGACAAAAACTAACCTCAGGTGCTTAAATTATGCGTGGATGGATTTTCTGTTTGTGTGTGGCGACAAGTCACGGATTAGCATGGATTAGAATTAGCATAGCCTGCATTTTGCCACAACTTCTGTTAAGAATGCCGATTAGTGGAGATGAGGAGTCAGTGGAGGGATGGAGAGGAGCTTTTCATGCGGCATGGAGAAGCCACAACCTGAATATCTAATGCTGCACTCAATCCTATGGCCTTTAAGTGAGTTGACATAATTACAAAGTGACTGGAGGCTTTAAAACAAGACTGTCAGTCTCTTGAGTCGAGCCTTTTAATTGCTGCGAACGAAAGCTGTGAAAAGAAAACCTGACGGGAGTAATTGAAAAGACGAGAAGTACTTTCCCCCGTAATGCTAAAACAAAAGATATGTTCCGGGTAAGGGCACTTCGACAACAAAGCAATAAAGGAAATCAAATATTAACATGCTTTAGGGAATGAACGCACACATTTAGACGCAGGTTTTGTTTTGTTTGAGAGCACCCTGGGATTAAATTGATTACAAGGACTAAAGAAAGAGGGGAAAATGAGAGTATAAAACAAAAGATAAAAGGGAAAAGGAAGTGGGAGAACATGGAGAAGGAAATAAAAAGGAAGTAGATCAACACACAGGTTCTGAAGGGAGGAAAATGCAAGTATTTCCCAACAAGTGTGTTCTAACAAAGATCACACAAGCATCGGTTCCTGGCGTGTAATTAGGATTATATTTGGCGTGTTTAGCTTGTTTGTTTCGGTTGGCTTGTGCAAATCAGTGAAGGCGGCTGCCGTGCTGTGCAGACCTCCCAGAGGAAATGGAAAAGCTGCCACAGAAACTTCTATTCCCACTCCAGGCCCCTGTGGCAGCGTGACATTCGATTACAGACAATTTCCCAGCCATCACAACTGCAGTATCAGCAGACAGGAAACATAATGTGGGGTGCGCAAGTACCCGACAGGAACAGATGTACGGGGGATTTCAGAGGGCTTGAGGACATGAGTTCTGAACACACCTGTGTCTGTGCGACCGGACTGGTGCTTTTGTTTTCCTGCGAGAGGAAGAAGCGGATGGACATGAAGAGCTCGTGGATGCAGACTCGGAACTCCTCCTCGTTCTGGCCCCCGGTAGCCAATGAGAAGAGCCGGCGAGACTGGATGATGTACTTGAAGATGTACTCGCTGGCCTGCGGGACAGAGGGACATTGTTGGTCATCAGCAGTGATGAAATAGTGGAGGAAATGGTCAAAGAATGGTGTGACATTGAATTTTGCCCCTAATGTGTTTCAGTTAAAGTTTGTTTGATAATCAAGTCAATGTTTTGTGTCATCTATAAAAGCAGAAATTCCATATATTATATTTTACTATAGCTTTTTTCATATGTAAGGACATAGACATTGACATTTTTAACTATTTTCAAAAATGGTATAGAACGAGGGATCAACCGATTAATCTGCAGATTAGTTAATAATTGAAATAATCAACAAGTTCATTCCTAAATGAAAGACATAATTAGTTGTCCCCCTAGTGAATACAGTTTTATTTTTAACTAAATAGAAACACGTTTTAAGCCGACTGTTATCAAAACGATTAAACTCAGTACTTTAAAAGTGACATGAATTTTATATGCTTTCAAAGTTTACCGATTTTGAATTGAATGTTTATGTAAAGTGTCACAAAAGCGCTTTATAAATTAAACGTATTATTATGTTTGCTCTAAAATGGAACCTGTCTACAGGATATGCTCTAAGAAAAGTGTAATAAAAGACACTGTATGGATACGAGGAGACCCTACAGACACATCTGCAGTGCATCACTCATCCATTATTTACTGCATGACAGGGTACCATTCACTTCTGCTGCAGGATGTGTTCTGTGAATGATAAATGGGACACACAGGGGGAGGGG
>NW_011364195.1:122178-134170 GCF_000735185.1 Notothenia coriiceps | reverse complement strand
GGGCTTCTCTGACGCCATATCTGCATGACTCATTACTGTAATGTGGAGTGGATTCCCAACACCGGCGGCACGGCATTTCTGCTGATTAAAACTGCATGCAGCGTAATAGAATAAGAAGGGGGGGGGAGGCATGGTGGAGCAATGTATTCACTGATAATGGAGGGGAAGGAATTAGCAGGAGTGGCAGCGAGAGGGAATGTCTGTGTGTATTTCTGGACACTGAGTTGATGGAGTGTGTGTGATTGTGTGTGTCCTTGGAAAACATCCCTCTGGTTGTGTGTGTACATGTTTTCGAGAAGACGCCTCACCTTGAGCACCTGCTGGATGTGATCCTGATGTTCTGCATCAACAATGCGGTCCACGTACCACTTCAGCACTTTGATCAGGTCCCTGGAGGAAACACACACACACACACACACACACACACACACACACACACACACACACACACACACACACACACACACACACACACACACACACACACACACACACACACACACACACACACACACACACACACAGTCAAACACTCGCTAGCTACTGTATATCACACATACATTTTCTCACTGGAGTCAGCAACTGCATTCATTCTGGAGTTAGTGGCAATTGAAACTTGAATTTTTTTTAACAATCTTTGATAATAGTTATTAGAAAGAATCACTAGAACTGATTGACCTGAACAATAAGTTGAAATGTAATGATTATAGACAAATGTGACAGAAAAATAACCGCAAGTCAAGAGGCAATGCAGTGTTTTGAAAATAGTCCTTAATCCCAGAAAGTTTTCATCAATATCAGAGAAAATTCCAACCATTTGCCTGTTTTTTTTACATGAATACAGCTGATTCAAATGACACAGCTAATACATGTTATCTTAAAATGAGAGACAGGAGCAATACAAATCTGTTGCTGCTTAAGTAAAACTCTTTAAATCTGGGGAGATGTTTCAAAAGGGTGGCTTCAATTTGAAAAATATGTCAGATTACTGAATAAGAGGATTTCCAGGACTGAATGGTTCCGTATTAATAACTTCAGATAGTCATAATAACTGCTGTGTTATTAAATTAAGGTCCGACACTTGGAATCAAAGAATATTGCTTATTAGTGAGAACAGCAGGTTGTGAATATATGGGAGGAGAAATGAGGAGGAATATATTTCCCCCTTTCATCAGCCAGGGGGCAGCATAAGCATTTCATTCACACTCGTGTTGACTACATCTCAGCTCTGACGCAGGCTGCCCATGTGACACAGCGAGTCATTAGAATACAATGCATCAGAGAGGCAGCATTGATGGACTCGCAGACACATCCTGGGAGGAAGATACGTCACATACCTGTAGGACAGAGCTCCAGCAAAGTGGCTCTCGATGTACGTGTCCATGACGGGTTTGAAGTGCTGGAATTTACTGTCCTGGAGGAGGTTTATGATATGCACCTGGAAAGAAAAATAAGAGATATTGTAAAGAGAAATAGTCTTTGACATAGCATATTATTTTTTGTTCAAGTATTACACTCATAAAGATGCTTTAATAGCTTCGTGAAGTGAAGTGTTTATCATGCCATCAAATAGAAATATTGTATGTGATTAGTTAAAAGATAAATCTAAGTTAGAAAACCATCATTTGAAGTGATGTTTTTTTGTTAGAAACGTGCTACAGGCAGCTAAAAAAAATTGTTTTCAGGCTCATATTTGTATTTTGTGCCTCTACTGTGACATGTCTCCATGCTTTAATGTTCAAAAAGGTCTTTATTTTCTCCTACTGCCTGTGCTGCAGCACTTCTTTTCGCCCTCCGTCTGAAATCAGAGAACACTCTGCTCTGATTGGTTAGCTGGCGGGTAGCCAATAGAAAAGGGTCTATAGAAGGAGTGTGTGGGAGAACAATTCTGATGTGCAGAGTCAACTGTAACACCTCAACGCTTGTGTTTCATTTTTGAAAACTTTAACACGTAAAAAAAGATTAAGCCCATTTCTAAGTTGGACCCTAACTTCCTCACGTAATTCCAGCACGATGTTGGACAGGACACAATGTGAGATTTGAAAGAAAGAATACAAATTGAACTGACAAAACATCCGAGCTGAAAACATTTCGACAGTGGCTTGAATTGGTCCACCACAGAAGATAACTCCACATGTCCGTCTCGTTGGATTGATCTCCAAATCACAAACTGACTAGACCTTTTTATCAGTGATAACGCCACGCTGAGAGTGTGTTCATGTGTGTCAGTGTGAGACTGATGCAGAGAGAGAATGGATCGATCACAGGCCTCACTCTATCGGCGCAGTGCAGCGTGACCGCGGGGAGATTGGTTTCTCTGTGGCGTTACATCACCAGATCATTCTCTGAAACACTATGAGAGCAAGTATGACAATTTATGGGAATTAGTGAATGACTTACCAGGGAATCGAACACCTTGAGTCCATATCTCTGAGAGCTTTCATCCAGAATCCCAAAAAGGGTATCCAGGGTGTCCTGTAGAAACTGAAAAAAAGGGAGAGTGAGCTTTAAATGAACTTCAGTTTTCAAACATCTTCTCAACCTGACCTTCAAAAATGAACTGAAATCAAATCAGAAACAGTCAATACTACAAATGCCAGGATAGCGCGAGCAAATCAGTCCCAGAGAATCGTTTTTTCCGTGCGCCTACTTTGACAATCTCCGAGCCATCGATCTCCTTCAGCTTGGAGAGGCTGTCGTTGATCCTCTCGGGGTGCGCTCGCCACTTCAACAGGTCCAGCATGTCTCCTGGAGAAAAGACGGGAATGTAGAGAGCCATAACAGGAAATTAAGGAGATCCAGAAATGCAGGATTATGTGGATCACAAAGCATCACCCCACCCTTCAATTATCGCCCCAAAACTCCACAGAATCCAAACAAATGATGACATTTTCGAGTGCGGATGGATAAAAAGTCATTTTCCTGAGCCGAGGTCCCCAGACACACGTATGAATAAAACATAAGTCTGGAGAAGAAAGTGTTTTTGCTGTCTCTTTGGATTTGGTTCAACCTGAAGTGTGTCATTTTTTTCCACCAGTGAATGTGTGTGTGCATGTGTTTGAGGGCATGACAAATGTTTTCACAGATCTGTCAAGTACATTTTGAAATCAAAAACTCTAAAATACTTGTTAATGCATTCAGCAACACAATCAAACGTATACAGGAAATGAACAGCCTGTTGCAAGTGAACTGTGCCTGTAGCTGTTCTGTTTGTACACTCTACTGTCTGCTTAATGAGGTTAAACATGATTTATGTGTCACTGTTTTTCAACTCTGGTACAACAGTGATTGTGTCTTTGGAATTGGAAATTGAAATACAAGACATTTCACCGTTTTTTGTGCCTTTTGTCAAGTGTTGAAGTCACAGTCTTTGGCAAGAACAGTTCTATGTATAGCCTAGCACTAAAGCATGGTACTTACTAGTCTATTAATATTGGTTTACAGCATGGATTGGTAAGCCAACACTGTGTTATAAAACACCTTGCCAATACATAGAAACAGCCATGAAGGTAATACGATATATCTATCTAACTCTTTCCAGCTATCTATATGTTCTATTTCTATCTATAGACATCTGTATCTTTCTATTCATATCTTTCCACCTATCCATATCTATATGTACATCTATCTTTATATATTTCTAGATCTATATGTACATCCATCCTTATCGGTGTATATCTACATGAGTGTTCATCTATATCTTTATATCTACACGTACATCCATCTAAATATCTATATTTACATGTTCATCTATTTATATGTATCGCTATCTCTATGTACATCTATCTATATATATCTACAGTATATCTATGTACATCTATCTATATATATCTACAGTATATCTATGTACATCCATCTATCTGTATTTATATCTACATGTACAACAATCTACAGTATCTACATCATGTGTAGACCAATCTATATCTATCTACAGTATGCACATCCATCTATATCAGNTGTGTGTGCGTGTGCGTGCGTGTGCGAGTGTGTGTGTGTGTGTGTGTGTGTGTGTGTGTGTGTGTGTGTGTGTGTGTGTGTGTGTGTGTGTGTGTGTGCGTGCGTGTGTGTGTGTGTGTGTGTGTGTGTGTGTGTGCGTGTGCGTGTGCGTGTGCGTGCGCGTGTGCGTGCGTGTGTGTGTGTGTGTGTGTGTGTGTGTGTGTGTGTGTGTGTGTGTGTGTGTGTGTGTTTACATGCCAAGATGCTAACAAGGGGATGACGGATGTGGCATGTGAGTGTGGTCCTGGCACACCCCCTCCTCGTGTTTGTCTGTTTGTTTAACCACACACAGGTCAGAGTAGTGATCTGCACCCACCAGTCTGTCTCCTCCTTCACTTTAGTTAACCTTTGTTGTTCCTTCATTGATTTTTCTTGACAAACTAGTTCTTTTTCATCCCTGCATTCATTGTTTGGAAGGCAGGGGATTTGTCAGTTTTCTCTTTCCTTTATCTTACCAAGTCTTTTTCACATAGAAATGACTTTGAAGGAAGGAGATATGAGTAAACATATGATTTCTGCCAAAATGTCTGCTCTGGCTTTACGATATCTGCTCTTTGCAGCTAAAGCATGATTATATTATATGTTATCATCACACAGCTGATTTGCTTTTTGAATTGTCCCTCAACTTTCTTTTTACTAATGCTATGGAGTTAATTCTTAATCATTGGTTTTATGCTGTCTTTGTTTTTCTTAATAATGCAGATTAACTGGTCGGGTAGAAATAATTAGAACACTTTTTTTTTATTGTGTGCTTTTTCTACGTACTGATTTAATCTAGAATACATATACGCCAACACCTTTTGTAAAGATCAATATTCAGCGGTCTTCAAATACCACTTTATAAAACACCTCTTCATACCAAGCTTGAATGCACTGTTGTTGCTATATCCAGGTCTATATTTGGCTCCAGCCACAATGCGTCACCCTACAGTAGACCGCAGCAAGACTGTGTGGAAATGTGACAAGTCGGCCCTGCAGGAAAAGGACGAGCCAGCGAAGAGATTTGGAACAAAGCAGAAACACAGAAACCATGCAGATGAAAGGAAATGGAAAGTGAAAACCAACAAGACAGAGAGAATCGTCGCGCATGCAGAACGGAGCTGTACATTCAGGAATCCAATTTATTTCCCGCTTTTGTTTCTTTTGTTCTCCCCCCCCTTGACCTTGTTCATCTTTTATTGCTCTTCAAAACGGGAATGTCATTTTTCCTTTTCATGCCGTCAGCACCCTTCAGCACTGCTCTTATAGTGAAGTGCTATCATCTCATTATCTTATTATAGGAGCGATGGAGGGCCGTTTATGCAGTCTGTGACATTAACAGAGAGCAGCTGTGATGGAGCTCTGATACGTTTCAGCGCAACAGATACAGCGAGCCCTAAACCCAGAAATGAATTAGGTGTTTAACACAGGGTTCATACACTTTTTCACCAATGACTTTCAATGACTTTTCCATGACTTCTCCATGACCTTTACCTACTTTTCCATGACCAAAATAAATACTCTTTCTCAGCGTACCACTGAAAATGGTTTATTTTAACATGGATCAGGAAAATAAGGTCTGCATATGAAACATGTTGTGCCTATCTAAAACAAATCAAATAGTAGGCTCACTAGCTTCTACACGCAAAAGCAACTAAAATCTCTCACCAGGAAAATACCTCGTCAGTTAAATGCCATTTCAAGTTTCATTACTATACGATACATGTATTATTATTATAGTATTACTATTTCGGCGATTAGCTAAAATATAAATTATATTTGATGCAACTTTAGTTACATTTCCATGACTTTTCCAAAACTTTGGGAAAAATATTGTTTTCCATAACTTTTCCAGGGCCTGGAATTAGCATTTTGAATTTCCATGACTTTTCCAGGTTTTCAATGACCGTAGGAACCCTGTTAACACTCTCTGTGTTCTAGTCTTGGAGTCAAGTCTTGAAGTGTTTTGGTCGGATGACTGATATAAGATTTGTGGTTAATATATTTGCTCTCAAGTTTTGTAAGCCTACAATTCATAAAATACAACGGTAAATACTCAACTGGTGAATGTTCGAAGCTTCGATGTGTCATAAAAAGAGCGGCTAAATGAGACGACTAAACGTCATGACGCCAAACATTAGCCGCCTTTATCTTAGCGGTAGTGAAGTGAGGTCATGTGACTGAAATGTAGTTAGCTTATAGCCTAACATTTTTCTAGCAAATGCCTTTATGCTTACATTTCTTTAAGTGGTGTTAATATTTAAAGATGATCCTGCTTGTATTTTTCTATTTGTCTGCAATCCTCCGAAATCCAATGGAAAATTCCCATTAGCTTTTGTTGAGGGAGCCATTGTGATGCTAACTTCAGGGTCCGCCTTCAGCAAGATGCAGGGGTCAGAGTGAAACTGATTACATGACATTATATCCAAGATGACTTAATATGTACATTCAGTACTGTGGGCAATCCCCACAGGAGCACTTTGGGGTGAAGTGTCTTTCCCAAGGACACACCGACATGCTGACTGCAGTGGGATTCGAACTTGCTCTCCCCTGACTCAGGAGGGAAACTGCTTATAGTGTTGAAACGTTGAAGAAAGAGTTTGAACGTTCAGCTAACACGAATATGTTTCTGTTGGTGCACATATTTCGCCCCTTACCAAAGAGGGTTTGATCTGACTGAGGGCAGTTTTTAACCATCAGAAAATATCTTACATAAATCACATCTTAGATACATTCGAAAAACCACTTGCATGGTCCAATATGGTTCAGGGACTCTTTTTTAATATATGCTAAAAAATAAGTAAACTCTTAAATTCTCAATAGTTGTTCAGTTATTTATGGGAATGTCAGAGAAAGAGTTGTGGGAGTGATAAGAGAGAGAAGATGGGGGTGACTGGGACCATCAGGAGAACAAAGGCAGCTCTTATGCGCTGACAGCCGGGTAATGGGTGATGCTGGTGTTGACCTTGTCAGAAGGAGACCCTGGGGACCAGAAGGAGGAGGAGCTGAACCCACCTCTTGTTTAAATGTCATTTACACTCATAAATCTTCACAATCTCTTCCATCTGTTAACACCTGCTGATATGTTTCAACATTTTTCTACTTGACCATCTGCAAAATACATACTTTGTGGCACACAGAGCTCTACTTTTTGAATCAATAATGCAGAAGTGTGGAAGGAGCTGACCAATCAAATCACCTCTTCTCCTTCAAGCTCTGCAACACGACACGCTGACAATTTAGTGAAGACAAAAGCCGCCAAGAAGAACTAACCCACTTGTGCAGGAGCATAAAGCACATGAAATTACACAGCACATTTAGGAAACATGCTTCTCACATTGTAAAGCAAAAACATATATTATACTGCATGACAATCTGAGAGAATCAGAGGCAGATTGCAGAGTGAATTTGGATACAACCGGGAGCCAGTTTCCTGAAATATCTCGGGAGCTGCAGCTGCCTCCACAATCTCCACTGAGTGCGTCACACTCTGTGTTTGATGTCAATCATTTACACTACGATTGCAGCTCAGTTGCTCGGCCTGTGGTGATTTTGAACCGCGTAATCTCACAACTTCACACAGAACACTGAACTTCCTCAGGTCCTCACCAACACAACGGACAAGTGTGGAGTCCATTGAATGAACAGTTAGCAAGTAATCTGAAGGACAGACATAGGCAGTGGTGGTTGTAGAGGAATTTTACACTTGTTTTTGAGATGGGCACATGTGGGACTTTCGATACTGTCATGATTTTAAAATGTTTTGTTCAGTATACAGTCATAGCCCTAAAAAATGTTTTACCAGGATTGGAGTTTGTTTTAGTAACAGAGCTTGCCGATTACTTGTTATTAAATTACATCATTGAAAAAATAAGAAAAAAAATGCATTTTTCTTTTCGACCCACGTTACAGCAGTCTTTGCTGAAACACATACAGTAAATTGTATTATGATACGTTTTTGTTTTGGAGGGGGGCTATAGTGGGGTCCAAGCTGTCGATTGAATGAACGGTTAGAAAGGAAATTGAAGGACAGACATAGACAGTGGCGATTCTAGGAATTTTACCAAAGGGGTCTGTGTTGGGACCACTTGTTTTTTGAGAGGGGCACACATGATAGTGTTTGGCTATAGGGGGGTCCAAGCTGAGTGTTACAGGGGCAATTGCCCCTAGCGTAGCATTGTTTACACTATGAAAAGGTATGTTTATGGCACTTTTAACTTGATCAAATCACAGGAAGCCTTCAATGAATATTACCAATTATTGATAAAAAAGCTCATAAAAACCTCTTATATTGGTCTACTCCAGTGCTTCTCAAAGTGTGTATCGCGGACCACTGGTGGTCCGTGAGTACCCCCTAGTGGTCCGTGAGTATATTGGTAACATTTGAAATTAATTAATTAATTTGAGTTTTCCGCACTCTCGCGGGAATATCTCCGCAATGGAGCGAGCTTAAGTTTCACTTTCGGTTGCATGATATAGCCCAGCGCAACACCTTCATCACACATGTTGTCACTTGTTTGTACCATTTTCAGGCGATTTGTAATCTGTTCTAGAAAAACGATGTGTTTTTTGATATTTGTGGAGTTAGGTGGTCCGCGAGTGTTTTTTTATTGGTTAAGTGGTCCTTGGTATGAAAAAGTTTGAGAAACACTGATCTATATCTCCATCCGTTCATTCATCAAAAGTCAAATAAAAAATGGGGCTAGAGTTTGAGCTTCAAAATGTCAATCCCTGCTAGTAGTTTACCGTTCTGTGTGAGCTTGGTGGAGCAGAGGAAGCTGGTGATCCAGAAGGACTCCTTGGTGCCTTTCAGCGTCTGGTTGTTGGACGGCAGGTTGGCCTTGGAGAACGGCTGCTTCAGGTACCGAGAGCACTCTGCCAGGCTGGTGTTCTCCTCACACTGGGAACAAGGAGGGAACAAGGGAAAACACTCATTTGTTACCTGGTACTGAAGATTAGGAAGTATTTTATGCTACGAAAATATCATAGACTTCTATCAGAGGCGTAGGTTGTAAGGCAATAATAATAGAGAGAGATTAAGCTATTGCACCTAATTAATCACACATGTTGGGGATGTAATGCTGCCTCTATGGCTGCTGCTGAGGCCTCTTTGAGCTACCACACAGTTTGGACTGATTCTACTGTGGGTCTATTTTGGGTCTGAGGAGAAACTAGGCCATGCCAGTTTCATTGAGCTTTTCAGAAACTTCCATCTGGCATGAAAACGGAAACCTTTTCCCCCCTCTCAACGATGGGAACACACAGGGTTGTCCTCTAAAACTGGCAGGTTAGGGGGGTTCGGTAGGACTAAATCTGGACACTCGAGAGGGAAAATACAAATGAAAGGAGTTGTTTTTTGTATATATGATGTTCAAAATACTTCACCAGGAAGAAAGATAATGATGCTTTTGGTCACTGTTCTGCCTCGTTGCCAATAAAATGTACAGTATGCATGCTTTCCTGTGCTCTGCAGAGCCTGAGGTTTAAGCACACACCCTTCGCCTGCAGCTGAGGAAATCCATGGAGTCTGCAATTATTCTGAATTACACCCAGGACGGTCTCGCAGTACAGCAGCTCTTAACTGGGGATGCTGGACATTTTATTTGCTTTGATGTTGCAAAACCAAATGGTGTGAAAACAGTGTGTGAGTGTCTGCACAAAAGGTCTGCAGGAAACACACATGCTAAATAGAAATAAAGAGATTGTTCCTCAAATGAAATGAGTATGCATGATGTGTATTTTGTACATTTGTATTATTTTTTTATATTTAATTATTTTTTTATGCATGCTTCTAATTTTAAGCTGTCTTTGGCTCTTTTCTGCTGTAACAATGTAAATGTCCCCTCTGTGGGACGAATAAAGGTATTCTGATTCTGATCCACATGTCTCTTTTACATGCACAGGCAAACACACATACATTTACACACAGCTTGAACATGTTACGTGAGTAGACATGATAACACAATGGCAACATTTTGCAATTCAGAGTAAATTATTTCGTATAATCATACTGTACACACGAGTGTCCGAAGTAGGCCTGTGTGATGCAAAACAGTGAGTGGGTTACCAAGCTGCAATTTACCAACAAACTGAATGACCTTTTTTTGCCTTTCGTCCACTGTGAACAAATATTTAGTTTTATAATTGCAACTACAGTATATCTTTACGCTTTTGTGGTAGCCTAAGCTAAGAGGAATGTGAGGCCCTTATTAAAGTGCTCCATCAATATGTAATAAAGGACCAAAAGGTGGCTCTACTTGGAGTAATACCAGAAGGCATTGATGGAAGAGCAAGGAAATTACTTTTACTAATATTACCAACACCAGCAATTAAATGGGTCACAATAATAAAGCCTGACCCAATCTATCAGATTTAAAATAAGACATATTTGCAGGGACTTCAAGAAGATGTATATATTAAAAAGGTCCTGCTATTGCTGTTCCAGTATAGTGAAGCGATCCAATTTCCCCAGGCAGTCATACTAGTATCTCCAACACTCTTCCCCCATTTTTATTTATTAACCGATATATATTTATAGTATTATAATAATTTTAAAAGATGTATTTTATTTATATTAATATATATGTTTATTTTTTTCCTGTCCTTAAAACATGTGTATAGACTATGTGACTTGAGCTAAAGGAAAAAGGAAACAAAATAGGCAAAAGTGTGAAAATGTTTGTATAAATTGCTGAAACTGAAGTAAAACTCAGTTGAAAATGTTTCTATTTTAAATATCAAGGCCTTAAAATGGACAGAATGGCACATGGATTAAGGCCAATACTATCCATATCACTCACTTTCTATATGGGAATATATACTGTACCAATTTGACAAGAAGAGACAAAAGGGGCAATTCAATTATCCCATCCCATTGCTTAAAAAAAGAGTCATATTTACATCCAGGTGATTTTTTCTGCAACCAAGCAGAGTCTGTACATGCCAACAACAAATACCCTGTAAAGCACAAAGTCAATCTGAAGCCATGTTTGCGATTCAAAGTGTTTGAGGAGAGGGTCTGAAGGTTTACCTTGTGGATAATGAGCTCATGGTTGCCATCTGGCAGCGTCCTGCCGTCCTCCTGCATCAGCGGAACAAAGGAGTATCCAAACAGTTTCTTCTCTCCCTTGTCTTTAGCTGTCACACAACAACACATGGACACGGCAATGAGTCCAAAATACACCAGACTGCGTGAAATGAACAAGACTATTGTTGCGATGCTGGTTCTTTTCAATGTTATGCAATACGTTTAAAAAGATAAACTGATGCTCAGCTTTCAGTTTATTATCCAATGGTTTAAAATCAGTCCATTGATTGCTTATACATGGAGCAAAACACAAGCATAAGGAAATACAGCTTGCAAAACAACAAGTGCAAGCAATACAGGTTAGAAAATCATTGCAAATGCTTATCAAGGAAGCAAAAATAAGATATTTTAAAGTTACTCTTCGAGGGCCTGATTAATGCGGGCTGCTGTTTTTTTTTTAAGCAGCTTTCCGGACGCTCTGGGTATAATTTGCATCATGAACATATGTAATCCGATTTAAGTGCTGCTTTAGCAATAATATGATAATCTGCGCACAGCGGGAAGTGAAAAGTGAAGCGCCAGGAAGTTTTCTATTTCCTTTCATTGCAACACACCACTTTAAGCAGCATCTAAAAAGGCCTGGGTTAGTGTGTGTGTGTGTGTGTGTGTGTGTGTGTGTGTGTGTGTGTGTGTGTGTGTGTGTGTGTGTGTGTGTGTGTGTGTGTGTGTGTGTGTCGTCGTCGTACGTCGTACGTACGTACGTACGTACGTACGTACGTACGTACGTACGTACGTACGTACGTACGTACGTAACGACGTACGTAACGTACGTACGTACGTAGTACGTACGTACGTACGTACGTAACGTACGTACGTACGTACGTACTACGTACGTACGGTACGTACGTACGTACGTACGTACTACGTACGTACACGTACACACTACTACACACACACACACACACACACACACACACACACACACACACA
>NW_011364195.1:120394-122140 GCF_000735185.1 Notothenia coriiceps | reverse complement strand
TGTGTGTGTGTGTGTGTGTGTGTGTGTGTGTGTCCAGTCTCCCAGGGGCAGAACACACAAGTTGCACGGCATTCATATTACAAAATGTAACCACACCCAGTCTTGCTTTGCCATCATTACGTTTTCAGACAATACAATACAAGGAAAGTTGTTGCCTATAAGACCGAAGACTACAAACTTTTGCTTTTTGTTGTGTGTGGTTATTTTCGGACAGGTGTTCCTTATCTATAACACCTCATCGCCTCGGGCACTAGGAGATTAGGAAAGATGAAGTGGCACTGTGTGAGACTCAGGCTTAGCTGAGCTTGGCAGACCAGGTAGAAATCACCTTTAAGCCGTCTAGTGAAAGAAACAAATACCTGCTCATACAGGAAAATAGTACAAATTGTTTCATTTTTTGTAAATATGACAGAATCTAACAAACAATCAGCTATAACAAAACAGAGTATTGGATGCTGATGCACACCTTAAGCACCCTTTGGGTACAACACATGGCTGCCCCCAAGCAAAAGAACAATAACTGCACAATGAGTACAAAAACCAGATGTCATTTTAAAGCATATTCCTACAAACTGAGCTTTCCGTTATGCCCAAATTGAAATTGAGTGTCTGCTAATCATATTTCTACAGGAAGGTTGTCGCTGAGTTTGAGAGCCCTAATAGTTTGTATAATACAGTTCGGTGTCACCACAGGCTGAAATTGGGCTCTTAATGTGCAGCCCTTGGGTAGCGATGGCAGCCCTGAGAGCAGTAATAAGGCTAACATATCTCCTGCACACAGACTCACAGCCTGGCTGCAAACGGCATATAATATCAGCTTCCTCTCGGCAGCCCAGAAAGTGGGAGGAGAGGACGAGAGAGCGCAGCATTTTGGTAGTAATTAAAGTTTTGCCTCATTAGGAGGTGAGAAGTTGAGACAAAGTAGACTAATTATCAAAAAGGCAAAAACAAGTGCACACTTATACACTTGGACGTTGTGTTTTTGGGGGATGGCAGCCGCCTCTGGGTATCATTGTGCTTTCCTTCCTTCCTAACAAAGGAGTGGTGCAGTCATTGTGTTTTGTTTGCAGTCTGACCTGGAAGTGAGCTTCCTCTACTAAAAGCAATGGGATTTTTCCATTGAATTCAGAAACAAAATAATATCTTTGGCAAACACACATTTATGATGCTTTTACATGTTGTTCAGTAGGATAATCATTATTTTGTAGGCGCAAATAGCTAGTGTAATGCAATAAACAAACGACATCATGGTCGCATGACTCCATGTCACCACCGCTAAGCTAAAGACGACTAATGTTTGGTGTGATGACGTTTAGCAGACTGATATTTAGCCGCTTGTTAGCAACGGCCAATTTGCAAGTCTCATCATCACAAGTATGAGCTTGAACCCTTTAACATTGGGGTGTGTAATTTAAATATTTTATGTCGTAGAACTAAATGTAAAAATGATCCTTAACGGAAGACCTTATTTCGGAAATCTAACCAACAACGAATTCAAAAAGCCTTTGACAACTTCGACACGAGGGAGCCCAGAAAGCCAACTCATTTAGGGGTTTAGGACTCATTCCTGCACCACTCTTTACATCCCCTTGATAATAGGCTGAAGACAAACCTCAGCCATTCACTTCTAAACATGCTCTCAGCCTGGAGAAATGTGTTCATCCTTAACTCAATATAATAAAGGTTATCCACCCTCCAGTTCCCACTTACTAGAGCAGTGTCTGAACTCAAAGCGGACGTGGGACC
>NW_011364195.1:112939-120361 GCF_000735185.1 Notothenia coriiceps | reverse complement strand
CGGAAATCTAACCAAAAACGAATTCAAAAAGCCTTTGACAACTTCGACACGAGGGAGCCCAGAAAGCCAACTCATTTAGGGGTTTAGGACTCATTCCTGTACCACTCTTTACATCCCCTTGATAATAGGCTGAAGACAAACCTCAGCCATTCACTTCTAAACATGCTGTTATATATAATAAAGGTTATCCACCCTCCAGTTCCCACTTACTAGAGCAGTGTCTGAACTCAAAGCGGACGTGGGACCCTCGAAACATGTCGACAGGGATGGGCAGTTTGATATGCTCCGCCCAGCGGGGGCTGTTGTTGTGGTACAGCACCAGGGAATGGTATTCATCAGCACCTGGTTCACCGGCACCCGCAGCCACGTGACTCTGAGGGACACAAAGAAGAGTGATTAAGACAGAGTCAAAGGGGGAAGTATGGAAATAAAAAAACAGGAAGTGAAGAGAGGAAACGAGAGGCCAGGCTTAAGGATGGGGAAGATTTGAATTACAGAATAAGCTAATGAGTCACACGGTGGTGTATTAAAAACCTGTCCACACACCGCAAATGCCAATGAAGTGAGAATGACGTGGTGTGCGTGTGTATATGTGTGTCAGAGTGGTGCGGGCCATGCGGTGGCAGCAGGGGTATATTTGAGTCTATTTTCTGTTCAAGGCCGAGGCAGCGGAGGAAACCACAGGAGCAGACTGTGACAGCGCTGCACCAGAAACGGGCAAAACACGGGAGAGACACTCTCATCTGGGTCAGCCATATTTAAATGAAGAGTTCTGCTCCAAAAAAGACACCAGCTATTAAGAAAACAAACAGAGATAACTGAGGGCTCTAATAAGGCATTTCATATCATTTAACAAAGTGGTTAGCTTTGAAAAACAACATATTTTCCTGGTTCTTGCAAAATAATAATAACACATTTTATTTAAGGCGCCTTTCATGACACCCAAGGACACCGTACAATTGGTTAAATATTCTAAGAGGTAAAAGCAACAGAACACAAACATACCATCATGGAGAGGACAATTAAAGTGGACACAAATGATTTGGAAAAGGTATTCAGGGGAAACAGTGGATAGGGAGCAAATGGCGGCTTGTAAACTGTTGCTGAATACGATAAAAAGTTACCTTGAGGACCTGTCCGTCGATATCCAGCACATAGACGGTGATCTCTACGTTCCTGGCGACGCTTTTCCCCCCCTTCTCAAACTCTCCTTTCTCCAGCGTGATGTAAAGGTCATTCCTCATCTCCCCTGCAGGAACAGGAAGGTAGCAAACCAACAGGGCATTGATTATGCATACGAGCAGGCATTATTAATGATCGTTCAGAAGCCTGATGAAAGATTTTGCCATAATGCTTCATGACAGGGGGGCGGACAGCATTTAGATGAGTGACATTTAATGAAATATTTTCTGCTGACGTGAAGCCTAAGCATGAGTCATGATCTTCCAGCACAAAAAAGGAAACAAGATTTCAATCTGCTGTAAGTACGGTACTGTAAAATCCATAGTCTTTGATTACAGAAGCGTAACAAGAGGAAAAGTGCTCCACCTACTTAGCATTGCACTCATATAACATTGTCAAAGCAAATCGATGCAGATATATCTTTTCATTTCACACTTGCTTCTTCCTTTCACGAAAACTGGTGCATACGTTACCCAGAATGCAACACACACAACAATGGAGAGAGTTTGATGTGTAATGCTAGTAGCAGCTAGCCCAGCAGAGATGAGAAATGGGCTACAGATATATGGTCACTCCCGTTTTTCATACACCCCAAAATTATTAATATTATTTATTTTTTACATCACTTTAATTTAGCCTCAACCAAGACTCACTCCAGTGACATCTATTGAGGTAATTAAATGGATTTAACAACCTTTTCTTTCCTGTCTCTTAAAGATTCATAACACTTTTTTTCCACAATTGCAGTAGTACTCCTAGGATAATGTAAATACATTTTTAGGAATTTCCCTTTAATAGACTTATTTTTAATTCTACATGCAGAGGTTAGTGCATATGTGCTTCATATGTATACATTTAAATAATATAAAATAATAAAGAAATGAAGAGAAACTTGAGATAGCAAGGTGTCAAATGTTATTCTCCCACCGTAATCCCAAACAACTTAACAACAATGCATTCTTTATATACTAATATACTTATATACCATTTATATACTTACTTGGTAAATGTAACTGCTTAATCATCTATCTTAGTTTTAAAAATCTGATAAATAACCCCTTTCTTAAAAATGGTGGTACAATCTGTAAAAAGAGTTCGAGAAAATAATCACAGGAAGTAATATTCTACATATTTTTGATATGTTTGCAGCTGAATCTACAATGACAGTGCCAGGCACACTTTTATTTCCTTCTGTGGGGGAAGTGGAAATGTTGCAATGCCCTCTGGGTAATAGAAAGGACAGGCCTGTTTCCTCTGCAGCTGGCTGTCGTCACACACATTTTTAAATCAGTTCCCTATATAGCTTCTGTTGTGTGTGTGGACATCGTATCTCGATGTGGAGGGTCAACATTGATTTTCTCTCAACAACAGTAGCCATGGCAACATGTGGGACCATATACAGCCATACTGTACACTTGCCTCACACACAAAGGGTGTGAGAAGGCAGATACTGTACACAAGGAGGCATTTTCCTAATGAACAAGAAGAGATGGGGAAAATATACAGATACAAATCAGGAAAAGAGACACAGAGGGAAAGACGTTTCCTTAGCCTAAAGGCAAACTCACACAGGCAAATGTGAGAGCCCTCAGCGTTAAGGGGTTTGTAGTGAGACAAAGACAGAGAACATAAATCTGTGTTAGTGAGGCGCTGGGGGACCCACAGTACGTGGTTCCTCTTTTTCCGTGTGACCAGACAGCACACCTCACTTATTTAACAGAACGGCTCCTCTGTGGAAAGGAAAAAGTCCCTTGATGTCCAGACAGAAAGCTAATTCAAACCCTTTTTCTTCCCTTTCTATGTTTTTTTTCCACAGTCTGTGCTAATGTCTTTATTTCATCTTACATTCAAGTGGTTGTACATTTTGTTTCCACGGCAACAAGACCTTATCAAGCTATGCCTGAGGGTCTCTGCAAGGGGCCTGTGTGATTTAGAGAAGAAAGCTATATAAGTGATGCCTTTCTAACTGAAACAACCTTATTATTTTATCTTTCTGAAAGCACCCTTAGGTGGAATTCTAATATCACACTTGTGCAATACGATGTCAAGTGTTACCAAGGCAACTATGTTAGATAATATAAGGCCCGGTCAAAGTACTGTACAAACACTAGACAATACATCAGCCTCAAAAAGGTGCCATATTATTTAATGTATTGACCTTTTCTATAGAAATAAATTATGTATGACTCCTGATTGATCCCCAGTTTATGAGTGTTTATTCACACCTGCTGCCTGGTAAGTCCCACTTTCGTATACCTGTCTAATGCATAGGAAATACAATGCTTTATTTATGTCTGCAGCACTGTATGGGGAAAGAGCCAACATGCTCAGTCCAGGGCTGTTTTTCTTATGTATACATTGGAACTTGTGAGTAAGTGTGAATGTCAGTGTGAATTTGTTTGTCATCTATATGCATATTAGCCTTGACACCAAATGTGATGGAGAGGATAAGTGATTTCAATAATAAATGGTTGGAATAACCACCATGGGAAAGAAAAGCAACTTCAACAGGAAATCAAAGGACAAGTGTGTCAGTGCGAACAATTCTTTGATAGCCTCTTGAATGTGTAGTGGGGAAGACACCACAGCAGTGAATGTTTAGCACCCAAAATGTGATTTGATTATGGAAGTACTTAGAAGCTGATTTTACTGTAAGAATGTTTTTGTTAAAAGATAGCATCTAGGATAGGAACATTTTAAATAACATAAAACACACTGTTATCACCATTTATTAGTGTTTTACAAGCCTCTCAGGGCTTCTGTCCAAACCAACAGGACTGGGGAAGTTCCTATTATAGGAGAGTAATAGCTAAATATCCATTTTCAGAGTATTACTCAGGACATTGAGCTTGTTTATGGTGTCCTACCTGGCATGATGACATCAGAGAAGCCCAGTTTCCTGGTGATAGACACACCCCGCGTGAAGAGGACCATGTACTCTCGTCTCAGCTGCTCTATGTCGCCGTGGAGGAGCTGGAGAGCCACTGCCAGACCTAAAAGAGAATAAAAATAACAGCATTTGAAATCTGAAATTGTATATATAACAGCCTTGATCTTCCCTCCCTTACCTCTTGCCAAAGCCATTCAATAAAAAACTAAAATTATTATCACAACCCTATTCCCAACACAATAAACAATCTTTTAATGGTGAGCTCAGGGAAAAAATAGCATTCACAAGGGCATATTTTCAGTTTTATTACAGTCACGTGGACTCGTGAACCACACAACTACAGTTATACCTGCCAACAGCAATACTTATGTATGGTATAAAGCATACACCCCCACATACATACACCAAAAAATGCAAAGCCTGTGATTCACCCCGAGCTCTGTATTATTAGAAGGAAATCCTACAAGAAAGCTGTTGCCTCAAATCAATATCTTTACACAACAACTCCAAATGTCAGCTGAGCTAAATTAATCCGACTTGTATTTAGAGCCCAATACACATTTTCCTCATGTCCAGAGTGTTTTTGTCTGTCCATGCTCATGACAAGGGAGATGCAGATAAACAAACAGCTTAACAGCAAGGGAGTGTGTAAGAGACATGATGGTGATGATTATTATTGTTGTGGATGTTTTCAGGAGAGTTGGGAGGCAGTGGTGAAACGGTTCATTAGCGGCGGGAGGTTTCAGTCACGGAGAGTCAACAAGCAACGTGACTTGTTTGCAAACCAGGTCGCAAGATACCAAAATGCACTGCATTACAATAGGCATCGAGCAGTAAAAAGGCTGGGAAGTTAAAGAGAGAAAGGGTTTAAAAGTCATTTGGCTTGCTAACACATAGAAATGTTGTTTTCCTTAAATGTAATCCTTGAAATGAAATGCAATATAACCAGCATTAGTCCTAAAAGAAAGGGAAATCCCAGACTATAAGGGTAAGTTGCAGCAATAGTGCTAATATGCTAAAATACCTAAAATATTAATATAAACTTATTTTGATTAAGAGATTAACTATATTTTTGACATTGACCTGTCGTTATAGCCACTATCAGTTTTTATATTGGCATCAATAGCAGTACAATTATCACAAAAACAATAGTGGCTGCTGCTGCTCTGCTAACTTTAAGCTAGCTATCGTTAGCGGGAGTTTAAGCTGCTGCCTCTTTTTGTTTTGCGGAATATCAACCCAAACTACCATCCTAACACTTAAGTAAAGTGGATGTATTTTAATTACAGATAACAGCAAGAGAAAGCGTTAAAATGTAGCTTTAGGTTTAGCTTGAGCTAGCTCCAGCCTTGAAGTAACAATGCTCAGTGCATTTGTTACTTCAAGGCTGGATTATTGTAACTCCTTATTATCAGGGTGTACCAAGAAGTCAGTCCAGTCGCTTCAGCTGATTCAAAATGCTGCAGCTCGTGTACTAACCAGAGTTAGGAAAAGGGACCACATTACTCCTGTTCTGGCTGCCTTACACTGGCTCCCTATAGAACACAGGATAGAATTTAAAATTCTTCTTCTCGCCTACAAAGCCCTTAATGGGCAGGCGCCATCTTACCTTAAAGAACTCATTATACCCTACTGTCCTACTAGGGCATTGCGTTCCAAGAATGCAGGGTTGTTGGTTGTTCCTAGAGTCTCTAAAAGTACAATGGGAGCCAGAGCCTTTTCTTATCAAGCTCCACTTTTGTGGAATCAGCTTCCAGTTTGTGTTCGGGCGGCAGACACCCTATCCGTTTTTAAGAGTGCGCTTAAGACCTTCCTTTTTGATAAAGCTTATAGTTAGGGCTGATTAGATTCAGCCCCTAGTTTTGCTGATATAGGCTTAGTTTGTCGGGGGACATCTTACTTCTTCCTTCTCTCTGTCTATACCTGTGTACTCTCATGTTCCGATTAACCCAGCTTCCCCAAATTTCTTTCTTTTTGGTGTCTATATACGCCGGGATCCGGAGTCATGGCTGATTACCGATGGAGGTAAAACAAATGAAGCCCAGAGAAAGTCCCAGTCCCCGAAAACCATTAAGTTATTGCTTTCTAATACTATCGCCGCTAAAACTAAAGTAGCAATAGGTTTTTTTCCAAAGTATTCTTAGACGAACGTTACTCAGTCCAGTGCATCTATTAAGTCGAGGGTGGAGGTGCCTCGATCCGTCACTGATTTTCTCCGACGCTGGCTTTGAGGGTGACAAAACAAAAAACAAAATAAAAGGAGACAAAACCTCAAACACTTCTCCGTGGTGACCAACCCGACTCCCGTAGTTTCCAACGTAAAAAAAAAAAAAAAAAATGTCAGTCGATGAAGATGACTTCTCTTATCGATAACTCCCGACCAAACGGATTAACATCGGGTCTCATCGTACTACTCGGAGGAACACGTACACTCACCGACATATTTACGATCCCGAACTAGTTGTAATTCCCCCTAACGTCTACTCCGGGTTTTTAGTGGGGAGTTGTTATTACGCCTGAGAGGAAAGTTGGGAAGTGTAAATGGTTGTGGGTGGTGTGACTACCAGCCAAACACAAAAAACAAGTACAAGATTCAAAAAAACAAAAAACTAAAGGAAGGTCTACATTAGAAACGGTTATATTACGTTTCGACACATGACGGAAATGTTTGCGGTTTGGCGAAAGGCCAATATGAAAACAAGTTTCGAGTCAAAGACTAACAATGCAGACAAAATGGTGTACTTTCTAATGCCTGTATTTTACACCTTTACATAGCTTTTCCCTACATTTGAAACGTCTTCGATGTTCCTGGTTCGGAATTTCAATTGTTCTTCGGTTTGGTGTCAAAGATGTGAATACACTTTGTGAACTGGGTGGTAGTGTATTGATAGATCGATGAGTTAGTTAGTTAGTTAGTTAGGTTAGTTAGTTACAAAAAATATATCGGGTTATAGTGTTTACAATGTAAACAGAGTCACCTGAATAGTGTCAAACATGTCTTATAGTCCAATACTGTTATGGCTTTGGGAGACAGGAATCTGGGAGTGTAGCATGTTTCCTTTTTAAGGTCTCTTTTGGGTGCAAATTTCCCTTTTTTACCCCACCTTTGGAGTCCCCCTCTCGTTGTCTCCTCCCTAGGGAAGAGGGTCCTACCTGTTGCAACGTTATCTACGGCACCACATTTAACTTTTCTATTTATGTAAACGTGTATCCATCAGGTTTACAAACCTTTACGTACACACATATTATCCTTCTACTTAGGTGCTCCCTAAGGGTAGGTCCCTGAATACTAGGTCCTGGGTCGGTGCTGAGGTTCTAAGGTCCTGAGCGCTAGGTACTGGTGTCCTGGC
>NW_011364195.1:104808-112894 GCF_000735185.1 Notothenia coriiceps | reverse complement strand
CTACGTACGTATAGTATAGTATATATAGTAGTGTGTGTGTGTGTGTGTGTGTGTGTGTGTGTGTGTGTGTGTGTGTGTGTGTGTGTGTGTGTGTGTGTGCCCTTGTATTTTTGGATGTTGACAACAGATTAGGATGAACCTCTCATAAACAGAGCTGCAATGTGCGTGATAATCTGGATGGTATTTACATCACATCACCATGCTGTGTGAGATTTTATTGATCTTTTTTGAAAATAGTTCGACTAAATATAGCGTCATGTAATATCATACACAGCCCTAACATTCACTGTGACGCAACTTAGTACGGTCTGACTCTCCATATACTGTGTGCATTTGAGTGCTTCTGTTTCTCTAAGATTAAGCAACCACTTTAAAGGGATGCAAATTAGACTATTATTTCTTTGTGTCAAGAAAATAATTAACGTACTAAAAGATAAACGCTCGAGGTAAATAAATAAAGTAGGAGACATGTTTTGGGGCTAAATCAGTTTGTGTTAGAGTGAATATGATCTTTGATGTGATGTCTCCTCTGTATTTGCGGGTCCCATTGTTAATGTTGTTATTGTTATTATTATTATTGTTATTATTATTATCATGCGTAACTTTCCACCTTCTTCTCCAGTAGGACTCAGGACTTTTCCTTTCCTTATACATGTGATGTTTTGGTGTTGTTTTGTTTCTTTCCGTTAACCGTCAAGGAGTTTGTGTGTTTCTCTTAGTATTCAAAGATACTGTTATGTTTGGCTGTGAAAAAAAAAAAAGTATTATTATGAAGGGCAGACCATCTATTTGTATTTATTTTGTTTTTTTTAGAAAGGGGCAGGTCACATAAGATTTTATTCTTCTCCCTGCTCCTTTTCGCTCAATGGTGTTTTGGTAGTCATGTTTTGTGGCAATTATTGTACATTTGGTTTTGCGCACCATGAGCGGGACAAATAAAAATGAAATGAAATGAAATAGGTTCCTATACATTTCTGTGTTTATTATAAAGTTTAAATACTTGTATACATTGTATATGAATCAGTGTACAGAGCAATAAGTGCATCTTGGGTCCCATTTCTTTGTTTTGAACCAGGTTTCCAACAAAGAACTCATCAGAAAATAGAGTTTGAACTAAAGCATCATAGCCTGTTGTGCTGCTGACAGTCTGCAATATTATATTCCACGTTATATTACCTCGATCTATATCAACAAAATCTATACCTCAGCCTTAGTCTTCAAATATATATGCAAATGTGCAGCAAAGCTCCTCCCAGACGTGAGGTGTCTCAGTGGGATGTTATTTATCTCCGACTAGAAAACTCAGCAGCTCTGGAATGTGATAGGCCGGTATTAAACAAGATGTAACCCCATGTTGTTTTCTCCTGGTATTAAGTGTTTTTGGTGAGCTTTGGGGATTTAGAGCTTATAGATTTTACTGTTTTGTTAACCTCCCCAAATCCAACCCTTCAATCCTATATCCAAACAGGACAGCACACGTATATTTCTATCTAATTTGTGCTGAACACAGTTATGAAATTGAGTTGTACTTATGTTGTTCTGCTCTCCTCTGCAGATGGAACACCGGCACCGTAAGAAGGAGACCCCGGCACCCGCCAGCACCCACCACCTGTTTGTCCATGTAAAGAGTCTGATGAGCGCCAATCTGGGGGAGGAGCTAGAAGTCTTCTTCCATATTTATGATGGACGGGAGAATCGGCCACTCAGGTATATGCAACGAGAAAATAATCCCTCTTAAAGAAGCCAGTGTGTTTTCCCTTTCCTAGAGTGTTCTATAAAGTTTTTAGTGCATGTAAATGGTCTAAAAGGGTAAAATCCCAAGTCCATTATCCTTTGTTGACTTTTGTAACATAGTAATATCACTATGTACCACTAGCGCTGCAACACATTGTACATGATAGGCTGAGGGGCGGGACATCTCTAAGCGGACCAATCACAGCAGAGCCGGCCAGCTAACCAGTCAGAGCAGACTGGGCTCTGGTTTCAGACAGAGGGTGAAAAGAGGTGCTGCAGCACAGGCAGTATGAGAAATGTTTTTGAATATTAAAGCATAGACATGTCACAGTAGAGACACTCAATATAAATATAATCCTGACAATGAGCAGAATAGGGCCCCTTTGATCTAATTGTAATGGAAAATGCATCACCTCCCTATACTAGAAACAATATTTGCCTCATTGATATTCCTAGGTTATAAACTTTCATTACTATTACAGGAAGTGAGGTGATTTCTGTTGTTTTGTACTCTCAAAGGCTATTATGTTAGCTCATATATCCATGGCGATGTCAGTGATTGCATGGGGGACATTTCAAAGCTCCACCTTCTGTCAGGAAGACTGCTTTAATTATATTCCTGAAGATTAATTAAGTGAAGGAGGTTGTTAAAGCTCACTTGGACACATAAAAGTGGGCAAGGCCGTGCTATTTAGTCATATAAAAAGTGTCCTTGCTGTCCACATGAAAGAGCCTATCCCCTCCGGGAGTCTGCAAGCGTCACACACTGCAACACACACACGCCCACGTGCTCCTGAAGGGGTGTCGCCCAAATAAAAGACTGTGTTTAAACTCCCCGGTTTCAGAGTTCAAAGCGGGGAGAATTCCATTTCATGTCAGAAACAAGTGAGTTCGTCAGGCAAGGGAAACGAGTGGGTTGAAAAATGAGCTGAAACTTCTTTTGATAAGTCATGCTCGTGTTTGACGCTGACTCTCCGCCCCATAGGGTCACATCAGAGGAATAAGGGTGACATTGATGGGACTCATTGTTTCATTATAATCGTTCAGCACGCAGTAGCTCCATTTCTGTTTCTACTGAATAAAATACATTATTCATCATATCACTGACACAAAATGCAACGTTTGAGCGAACTTGGTTGACCTTAGTCTCTTTAAACCTTGCATAAAGAGTATTTGGTTTTCCTCTCTAATATTAATAACAGCACAGAGGTTTTATTATAACAAGTTTAGAGAAAGAGAAGTTAAATCTGCATGTTTAATTTGGCCCTACGCATCCATTCTGAAAATGTGTTTGAACTTTTGGAATATCTAAGTGTTTCTAAACGGCCCTAGTGTGCAGCTGTTTGTTTAAATGTCTAACAATAATGATTTTCCAGACTATTCCCAGCCTCTATTTTGTCTAGGTGGGTAATTACTGTAGACTCCAGTGGTGTAACATTAAGTTTCACTTGATGTGTACTTGGGTGTGTACACCCATTGGAAATGGATTCACTGCTCATTCTCTTAAACAGAATGAAATGGGCTTTAGTTGTTAAGCCAAATCATCTGTCAAAATGTTGTACTGAAGATATCAACAAATGCTTTCTTATCCAAACCAAATACAAACAATTAAACAGTATAACAACACACAGATATACAAAGCTCTACTCAATGGGCTAATTACATATATGTTTGGAGGGGTTTTGAGGGAAAAGGCAATCAGAGGATTCAACCATTGTGCCTTTCCGTCTTTGAGGAAAATCTCGGCATGGTAGCTCGCCAACATTGTCCCTCACTGTCTGGTCACACACATAAACAGAGACACGCACACACATTAGTGCAAGATGCCTGGCATGGAGCCATTTCGACTCTTCCTTCTGTGCTGGTGGTTCCTGTGAGTGTGCGTGTGTGTGTATCAGAAACCAGATGGGGGTCCGACCCGTTTTCTCAGTACCATGCCAACACCAGCAGCCCCTGTGCACCATGGGAGCTTCTTTGTGTTGAATACAGGCTCCTTGTCTGGCTATTCCAGCAGGACACACACTCTACCATGCTCACACATGATCCTGTTGCTCTTTCTGCTCAACTAGACATGTGTGTGTTATTTCTGTGTGGGCAGCAGAGGCCCAGTGTGTGTTTTTGACAAATGTAATTGGTAGGTTGTGTGTTCCCTACCTGTTCACTCCACTGTCTTGGCATTTCCCCGTCTTTCCTACGCAGCCTCTAGGGGTAGATTTAGGGGCGAGGGGGAGGAGAAGCAACAGTGGCAGTTAATTTAGCCAGTATTTTACACACCAGGCGCTGCCCCATCCCCCCACCGCCCCCTCATCGGGTGAGCGCACAGCTCCTAATGCAACCATCGATACCAGGAGAGGGAATAGGGAGCGCCGTGTGGTCCCAGAGGGGAGGAAAAATCGGCCATTCATATTATGTTAATTTGACCGGTGATAGAGGGAGATAAGGTCCCACGGGGGGGACACTGGTCCTCTTAGCTCGGCTGATCAACACGCTGCAGCTGTGAGGGAAAACTCAGCGGCAGGGAGCGTTAAAAAGCGTGCACGTGTGTCCGTGGTTTGCAGGAGTGGCTGTTAATTGGCAGTTGGGGTTTCAACAATGGAGCACTAATTAGGGTTGGGAAAAAAAGAAAGTGAGCAAGTCTAATGCAAAGGAATCCTTCTCCATACGGCTGGATAAATGGCCCGGAAAGTTACAGAGTGCAGCTAATGAGGAACAACCGCATCCAAATCCAATCGACTCATTCCAATACGGACGATAAAAGGGAAACTGTACAGAAGGAATACATGTATGAAAAATATAATATAATTTATATAATTAATCATGAGCAGCTTAATTAATTCAAACGGGTACACACACTGCCCTACATACACAAAACACTGAATTACAGTGCAGGAAGCAGCCTCTTATTTACATCATGGCAACTCTAAAGCGCTTGTATTTACAGCTTTTAGTAGCTCAGACTCTTATAACACATCCTAATCCATTGTAGCCTTATGTCGTAGGAAGTTATATAGGATCTGTTGTGGTGAATTCTGCTCTTGTGTGAATGGGGCTACTGTAGCTTGCCAGAGACTTGGCTCATTGTCAGGCGCTGGTGCATTACAAGGTTTTCTCTCTGCTTATCGGCGGACTGTGAAAGTCACCTAACTGGATTAGGGCTCCGCTCGCCAGCCAGGATGAGACGAGCGTAGCAGGAAGCCTCCGCTGCCTCTCTTTTGAAAGCGTGTGTGTGAGATAGAGACAGAGAGAGGACCGGGTACAAAGAGAATGAAAAGGCGATCTGTGTTCGTCCTTTTCTGTGCTTTCGCCCGACATGCACTCAATTTCCTCGCCTGCACGAATGGCGGGGTACGGGGCATTTGAGGCCAGAGTGGTTATTTCGAGTAAGTTCATCCTCTCCAACTTTCCAAACCTAGTCAGACAAGCCAGAAAATGTACTTCCAAATTGGTTGGTTTTTCAGCCATGTTGGTCTGAACTGAAATGCCAACTATTAAATACATTGCCGTGACATTTTGTACAGAAAAAAACATTTTAATTTCCCGTTGAGGATCAGTATATTCCTCTTATGTCTTCTTCATTATCATCCCTCAGAAGATGAATCCCAATGGCCGTGGTGATACCCTAACGGCCCGTCCACACACAGGCATGAAAAAAATCTTTCAAAGCTTCGCCCATTCACTTGAATGGGGTGACGCAGAAGATTTTTAATCTTCGCCAAACTGCATTGTGGGGAGCGGAGCATGGCTTTGCAAGCATCGTGAGCATCAAAAGTTGAGCAATGTTCAACTTTTGATGCTCCCGATGCTTTCGAAGCNTTAGCTCTGTTGGGGCAGCGGGAGGTGGAGATGTGTTCCAGAGAGGGCAGGGGGCAGCCGATGGTTTTCTCTGCCATCCTGATCACTCTCTGCAGGGCTAAGCCCTGCAGAGAGTGATCAGGATGGCAGAGAAAACCATCGGCTGCCCCCTGCCCTCTCTGGAACACATCTCCACCTCCCGCTGCCCCAACAGAGCTAACAACATCACAAAGGACAGCTCTCACCCAGGTCACAGACTGTTCTCTCTCCTGCCTTCTGGGAGGAGATACAGGAGCTTCAAGTCACGGACAAACAGACTCAAAACGGTTTCTACCCCTGGGCCGTCAGGCTGCTTCACCACCACACATAATGCAATAACCATAACCATTCTCACACATACACACACTTTTAATGCACTTTATATACTATTTTTATATCAATATTTTTAACAATTTATTCCCCCCGTATGATTGTTGTCTGTCCTATTGCCGTGTTTTTTAGTGTTATGCATTTGTTTGTATTTTTTGCACACCGGGACAGAGTTGCACCCTGAATCTCGTTATACTCTGTGTATAATGACAATAAAAGGCTTTAACTTAACTACAGCCCTGGGAAAGCACCATTGTTATTTATAATTCAATTACCAATTTGATCAACTTAGCATTTTACATTTTGTTTAATTACGTTTTTTGTATCTTAGTTTTTATGAATTATATAATTTTTGTTTCATTGCATTTCATTTTATTTATGTTGTTCTTTTTGTGAAAATGTTAGAACAGCGCTTAGAAAAGTGGTATTTAAATACATTTATTATTACATGACTTAATTGAATGCTCGATTCTGATTGGTCAATTGGGACATTTCAGAGGTCAATATGGCAGTAGTAGAGACCGTCGTTAAGCACTAATGACCGTTGCTAAGGAAGATCTAGAGAGAGGTTAAAAGACATTTTCTAAGCCACACGATACGATACGAAAACCACCCTTTACCTTAACAGTGAGAATTACACTGTCTTAGTTAGTACTGCGTATACATTCAAACCTATTTCCTTCTGTAATAGTGATACACATCCAGTAATAGTCACCTCCGTGTGAGATGACCCTCATGTAGGGCTCGATGACCTTCATGTTGATGCGGTGCTCCTGCTCCCCGATGACCACGGTCCTCCACAGCTTCCCGTCCTGACGCTCCTCCTCTGCGCTGTACGTTGGGATGGAATAGGACGGCTCACTGGGCCTGGAGGCTGGGTTAGGGTCTGATGGGAGCAAATACTGAGTTAGAGGTACTGGGGCAACATCAGTGAGGACTGGTGTGAAGCTGAAGCAGCTAAATATGATACATGTTCATTACATTAATGCAAACAATGTATACAATATCTGTTTTTATAATTACTGCACATATTTTATTCCATTCTATACTGCTATATTTTACTATATTTGTTATTCTTTTTTAATGTTATTATAGTTTTCTTAAAATAGTTCTCTATCTGTGCTTTTAATTCTTGTTTTACTTTTATGTATGCACCACGACATCAAGTCAAATTCCTCGTACGTGTCCACATACCTGGTGATAAACCTGATTCTGATTCTGTTCTCTCTTTCTTATGATGACATTTTGACTTATTAAAGAAGAAAAGAACCTTAAAATCATAAGGCGCTTTCACACCGGAGTACTTTTCCCGTTTAGTTCCGTTAGTACCCCTTATTTTGCGTTCACACCAAAAAGAGTACTTAGTGCCGGGAACTCTTACCCCCCTTTTTAGTGCCTGCTAGAGAGGTGGTACTTTCCTGGTGAGAAAAAAGTACCAATTTCTATTGGCTGGGCGAATTGCCAACCACGCCCCGTAAAACTCTGAAAAATGTTGTGAAGCCGCCATTGTATTTGCTGGCATTAGCATTATTCGCATTAGCATTAGCCCCTCGCAGCAATGGAGAGAGACTAACTTATGGCAACACGAAAGAAAACATGGGAGCGGTGGAGATGAGGAGGTGTCAGCGTTCTGGTGATTTACTCGGAAGGCTTCAGTAGAAGCTGCTGGGAGTCCCAGCAGCTTCTACTGAAGCCAGTCCCCAACTCCGGGGACTTCCGGCCGGGGACTTCGGGCGGCAGTATACGCCGTGAAGTGGTTTGCGGCCTGCCAGTAAACCCAAAGCAGAAGAAGAAGAAGTGACGTCAGCGGCTTCATTTGCGTAATCTTCCCTCAGGGACTTATTCTGGTGTGAACGCGATCTGTACTTAGTTCCATGTGGGTACTAAGTGCCGGGTGTGAAAGCGGCTATAGTAAACCCTGTTGGTCTGGAGCACTGTAACATTACATAATGATAACACTTATTATAATGTTGCAGGGATTTAATAAAACAAACAAACTTAAAAACAGCAACACACATATTTCTCAGAGAATTTTCACAGTTTTAAAAAGCTAACTCCGGACTCCCTTATTAGTTTGGCTTTTAAAGGTCACCTGTCATGCTATTTTTAGGCAATAGCATAGGTCTCAGATATATATAAAAAAAACATGTCTATGAAGTGTTTTGCTCAAATACCAAACAGATCACCCATT
>NW_011364195.1:93221-104770 GCF_000735185.1 Notothenia coriiceps | reverse complement strand
CACACACACACACACACACACACACACACACACACACACACACACACACACACACACACACACACACACACACACACACACACACACACACGGCCAGTAAAGCCACTGCCAAATTCTGCCCCGCATTCACTTCTGTAGTGGGATGTAAGGAGATGCAGATGGGGAGCAAAAGGGGGGATGAGGAGTGAAGGAAAGGAAGAGAGTAAAGAAACTGCAAGGGCGAAGTGGTGCAAAGAACTGCCCGAGACAATTGGGATCAATAGTCGAAAACTAAAAAGCGTAATTGCTAATACAAATAGATAGATTTTTTTAAGCACTTTGGCTTCAGGTGACATTTTGCTGGGTGGTGGTTAAGAAGCAACCATGTGGGATCCCTGTTGTTTGTGTATTTAAAGCAATAGGTCAAAAAAAATTGAAATACGTTTACTGCCTTATTGCAAAGAGGTATAAAAAAAGGTCAGGTTAACTCTCTCCTGTTAAATTGAGCTTAGCTTACAGAATAGAAACAAGGGGAAACCGCTAGCTTGGCTCTGTCCAAATGTAACTAAATCCTCCTGGAAAATAATCTTAAACTCACAAATTTTTTAATCTTTTCTTGTAATGTTTGTTTAGTCTGTACAAAAACTTGGGTGTAAAAACAACATACATTTCTGAATACTGTTCTGGATTATTTCTAGGCCACAACGAGTTACTTCCTAGAATCACAGCCTGTTGTTTGGTCAGGCTTGCTCTTTCAACACGTTTCCAGTCTTAATGCTAAGCTAAGCTAACCTAACCGTTTTAGCTTAATTTTGATGATTCTTTGTAATAACTGTTGCGAGGAATCTGTGAATTTGTAAAATAATGTCTGCAAAGCTTTCATTTACTCAACTTGTCATTTGTTTAGAAATGCACAGTGGGAAATTAATGTTGGGTTGAATATCCAACCTGAAAGCATTGGCTGAAAAATACATTTTGATTATTATGATTTGGACATGAGTTTATATCCCTGGTTCTGTATCCAATCATTTAATGCATACAGCTGTAAACAAAAAATGCTTATTACAAATGTACTTTTTAGCAGATACAAAAAAAATCTATTTACTGCAATCAGATTATCACTTGTTTAAGGAGGGACCATATTGTGTCAAAAAGTAAAACCTTAGACAAATAATATGCAAAGAAAATACTACATTACCGATGTGCTTTCTTGCCTAGGCTGAAGTTGCAATGTTGCATTACCATTTGACAATATTGCTTTGACAAGAGGGCAACAAAATGCTACCTCAGATAAGTATCTGAAATCATTCATGTGTATGCCAACAGGAAAGGAAAAAGTGAGTGCCAAGAGGGTTTGGAAATCAATCTAAAATGTATGTATGACTGTACTATAACAATATAAACATTACATCACAAATCATTAAACAAGTGCAATATCTGTCAAAGTGATGAATGTGTTTTGTATTGTCCTGACTGAGGTCCCAGGAGAAACTGGAGAAAGATCTACTCATGTAACAACTAAAAGCCTAACACTGTTTCTACCAGATTCTCTACACAACAGGGCAGAGCTGCTGCTTTTTGACGCAGAAAGACTTAATTCATGCTGTGGGATTTTATTACGAGGTTATTTTCAGTGTGTCATTTAAGCCGCCCGAGTGGAGCAGTGTGCGGGTTTATATGACAGCTTCAGCATGACTAGACACAAAGGATAAACATGCCCTGCTGGCAACATCAAAGCAGGGAGAGGACCAGCTGAACAGAGACAGCATGACCACGTGTGTGCTTTCCAAAACGTCTCTTTAATGTCCACCCGGTAATCTTTTCCTAAAGGGCATGAGTAAGCTACAAATGGACTGTCACACAAGGAGCTTCAGACAAACAGATTTTCTCTTCTTACATCAAGCCTTTTTTTATCCCTTTTTTAAGCGTTTGGGAGGGAGACCAATGTGACACGAGCAGTAGCAAGAGATGTGACTCTTTCACTTAAGTAATAACTGAAGTCTCAGAGGAAATATAACCACCACATGTCCGGGGCCAGGCCTGAACTATCCATCACTCCTGTCTGATATTCCTCCTTTAATGAATACATCGCTGTGGGATCTAGACTCCACTCACTCTCTTACTCCGGGGAGAAAACGTGAAGTTTAAAGCCGTTTTGCCTTCGCTCTACAAACGGCTTTAGCAATTGAGCAGACTTCGTTCGCGTGAGACTGGGGAGCCAATTAGGGATTTGATTAAGGTTCTCACTTTAATGATACAAATAAATTGCTTCGAAGGACGTCAAGGGAAGTCTACTAAAAAACCAGGACCGATCTCCGTAGAGAAGCTTTCATTCAATAGGAAGGACATGGTATCACTAGAGTATGTCCTTTAAGCATTCGCCCTCAGGGTATGTAGCGCTTTGACCAAGCTTTTCCATTGAACATTTTCCTCAATAGTGAACAAATGTTAATATATAACACCAACCATTTTGTTCATAGAGCTTGTTTTCAAAGCTACACAGTCACCAGCAGTTTGGAAAGATGTCATTCAGCCTTCAGAGTAAAGCAGTTAAGCGGTAAAACTAAAACAAGGAGCTAAAAGGCGCTAAAATGCTACACTGAGCCCATGGGAAATACACACAGGTGAAAATTCACTGTGGGTTAGCTTTGAATATTAGTTATCGCCAAAATAAGTTGCTGTTTAATCATTTCGGTTATAGTACCCCAAAATAAATGTAGTCACAGTGTGTAGAGGAAAGTCTTTTTGTAGGCCGACCTTGAAGTTAGAATCACAAGAGCTCCCTCGAGAAATGAATGGGATATTTCCAGTGGATTTCATGAATATCTCTTTAGCTTCACAGACCTTATTTCAGGCCTTTGACCAAAAGCAGATTCAAAAAACCATTGACTTTGAGACAAGGGAACTGGAAGTGGTGAAATATTCTGTAATATGCCTTCATGAGATCTCTCTTATCCAATGCACTGAATGTCTCTGCTTTCCCCGTCTCATTATCCTCTTAATTTCTCACCGGGCAGATATCACATAATTCCTTGACATCATTTAGCAGAAAGGGTATATTTTCCCACAGAAACACCCCCTTGCCATTTCAGCACACACACACTACACACACACACCCAGGCATACAACCACACCAGATAATCCCCTTCTCAATGTAATTAAGCCACAACACAGCGGCAGAGCACAAGACAGAAACAAAGAAGCTGTTCCCATAAACAAAGATCTCACTGAAGAATATTCGACTAATTTGAGCTCGCGTTTTGTGTCTTGGTGTTCGCGAGTGTGTGTGTTTGTGTATGTGAATGCCATTATCTTGTCTCAGTAACAGTCATTTGCTCATTTTGCACGCCATTTAATAGAGGTGCTTGCTTTCATCCTTCCATGCCTGCTTTTGTTTTGACTAACAAAAAAAGAAACAGATCGATTAAGAGCTTCAATTACTCCTGCGGAGGGAATGCCGTCACAGTGTGTGCGTGTGATACAATTCTCCTCGCGCTGTATGAGGGCAGAGAAGTGGTTGCCACGGTAACAGCGGTTGGGGGCTTGGAGAAAACGGGAAGGCGAAGCAGGGAGCAAACGGTCGGAAGAGGAAGGAGAGGATGAGCAAAAGAGTGGGGGAAGAAGGAGAGTTTGGTTATATAACTAAACTTAATATTTCTAACGCTGCCATTAGCCCATTTAAGGGCTAACACTGAAACTGAGTTAGGAAAAATATCTAAATTAGAGTGATACGAACAATCACTAAAGCTTGTAATGTTTCTTAAGTAGGGATACTGACCAAAAATCACTGTAACGTGTATATCTGAAATATGAAAAACAAGCAATATACAATACTGTTCAATTAGTCTGAACTCTGTTAAAAACTGTCAATGAGTGATGTTGTATAAAGTACTTTACACTGGATTCATTACTTTGTTATAGGTGTTCATAGAATAAAACACTCCTAATAGGATATATTATTTTATTCATTTTATTGTCTTTTTAATGCAAATGTTTTCTTCTTATGTCTGTATAAATATTCAACTTAATTTATGTTACATAGTATTTCATTCATTTTAAATTTTCACTTTAAATGATTATGTTTATATCGTGTATTATTATGTTGCATTTGATATTTTTAGTGAAAATGCATACTTCATATCGTCATATTCTTAATCTTTTATTTTATTTCCAAATGGAATATCTTTCCATGAACCAATTTACCTCTGGATAAATAAAGTATTTCTGATAAAAGAAGCAGAAGCAGCATTGCATAACTGATGAGTCATGTTGTAGGCTCCGTCTCTCTTTCTTTAGGGAAGCATGATATTTGTTCAAACATGGTGTTTTTCAGACAGCTATGGTAACCAAAGTGCATCCATAGAGTATTTTTAACAGCTTATTTGTGAAAACGATGATAAACGAGGATTAGGTATTGGATAACATCAACAGACATTCAAAGCTGCTTTTAGGCATCATTGAGAAATCTGAATCAGAAATATCCTTTCATTGTTTCAGTCTAACCTTTAAAGCTAACATGAAGTCCTAGAAGTGCTGAAACACATGGAGGGAGATTGTGTGATCAGATGGAAAGCTCCCACACAGTGATGAGATTTTTTTTTGGCAAACTGCGGTTCTCAAGGTCGAGAATCAACTAATCCTAACTTTTAAGACGAGATGAGAAGTCTTCACAGTGCTCAGTGGAAATTTCAATCTGCTGAGGAAACTATGTTATGTGTCCTTCTACCGGGGCGACCATCGAGAGCGTGCTGTCATACTCCATCTCGGGGTGGTATGCAGGATGCTCAGCTGCGGACAAGAAAGCCCTGCAGAGAGTGATCAGGATGGCAGAGAAAACCATCGGCTGCCCCCTGCCCTCTCTGGAACACATCTCCACCTCCCGCTGCCCCAACAGAGCTAACTAAATAATAAAGGACAGCTCTCACCCAGGTCACAGACTGTTCTCCCTCACGCCTTTCTGGGAGGAGGAGACGAGGGCTTCAAGTCAGGACAACAACAGACTCAAAAACAGTGTTCTACCCCTTGGGCGCGTCAGGCTGCGTACCGCACAGCATATTCAATAAACGCGGAAACCATTTGCGCAACACATTACCACACTTTTAAGGCACTTGTATATCGGGTAGGTTTTATATCAATAGTTTGTAGACTATTTATTCCCCCTGTTATGATTGTTTATGTTGTCTGTCCTATTGCGTGCTGACGTGTGTTGTATTTTTGCACACCGGGGGACAGTGCAGCTCTGAATCTCGTTTGGGTTACTCTGTGTATGGAATGACAATAAAGGCTTTTAACCTTTTAACTTATAAAGCAAAGAAGCTCCAGACTGCATCTCTTGGTAAAGATAGTTTAGCGATTTACACTCTTTTCAATACAACTTCTCATGTTTAAAAAGATTAAATCCTTTGACTTTCCACCTCTGTTTCCCTGGACGCTTGTGTGTATGAGTGTTGTCAATGACGACAGCTTCTCATGGTCATCCACCTGAACTTTGGCCAAATCAAAAAAATCTCTTCCTCGCTTACGCATCACTTGTGTCTATTCTGGAGAAGCAGCTTACAATGGTTTTTGTCTTATTGGACAGGCTAATGGCACTTGCAGGATTCTTGCTTTCTCTGAGGGTCATCATGGGTAAATGCAGCACTTATTGTAAGTTTGGGTTTAAGGATACAAAGGCAAGTCCTTGGGGGGTCGTGGAATGGTAATCCACTGAATGAACAGAAATCCTTCGAGCTGTAGGGTCTGTGTCTGACATTGTAACACACACTCCAAAGAGTATTANGACACTACATACTGATATACACCTGAACATCAGCAGGAGAGGACTCTTTAAAGTAGAGACACTACATACTGATATACACCTGAACATCAGCAGGAGAGGACTCTTTAAAGTAGAGACACTACATACTGATATACACCTGAACATCAGCAGGAGAGGACTCTTTAAAGTAGAGACACTACATACTGATATACACCTGAAAAAGAGCCGAATAGGGCCCTTTTAATTCCTCACTTTTCTATATACACTTAAAGAGTTTATTTGGACCGCAGAAGCCACCTTTCATAATAAATAATATATTAAAACGGCCATTTAAATAAGCCATCGTACTAAAGTGCAGAGGAATGCAGAAGTGTACACTGTGTTTAGTTAGTGGTAGATTCCCTGTGTGATGGATGATGTAATCTCGTCAGCTGGCTGCAGTTCAGCCTGCAGTTCAGCCTGTATCTCGGCCTGTATCTCGGCCTGTATTTCCTCTTTGTCTTTCAAGTTGGCCGGCATCCAGGGTTAGATGAACATCTCCAGAGTGAGACATCGTTCTGACATCTCGTTAGCCGGGAAGTGTCCGGAGCCAGCTCGAAAACAATGAGCTGATTGTGACACAGCAGACAGGAGATAATCTACAACATCTGTGATACGCTTTCACTTCCGGAATCAGATAGCCAGGCCTGCTGTAAACAAGAGATGTTTACTCAGCTCCAACTATAAAATCCCCGTTTTGAAGCAGCTGAAAAGAGGCTGTCAGTTCTCAATGCTTTCAATCAAATTGGTTGTTTGCTTTTGTTCCTTTGAGGCAGAAAATCTGACTAAATAGATCATGAGTGCATAACAAAATATGATTTCTTTGTGCAATATTCTTTAGTTTTTGGTCCATTCTGATCGAGAACAGTTCCCTTTCTAAAGATAAGATACGAGAGACAAACACCCCAGCATTTATCTATACTATACAAATGTTTAATTATCAGAAGTAATTATAAGAGGATATTATGATGCTGCAAAAGTTTGAGTTAAAAGAAATCAAGATGGAAAATGCACTGAAATAAAAAAATAAGCAATTGTTCTGCATTAATAACATTTCAATTAGGAAATGTGTTATCATGCTTTCCATAAACTCTAAAATATGTACCTCTTTTAAAAGTTTTCTTTTAATAAAAGAATATTGATGCTATTGGTATGCCTCTAAGGATGTGGACAGCACACACCACTGCAGCAGTTAAGAAGGCCCAGCAGCGACTACACTTCCTGAGGGTGCTTCGGAGAAACCGACTGAACAAGAAGCTGCTGGTGTCCTTCTACCCGGCGACCATCGAGAGCGTGCTGTCATACTCCATCTTGGGGTGGTATGCAGGATGCTCAGCTGCGGACAAGAAAGCCCTGAAGAGAGTGATCAGGATGGCAGAGAAAACCATCGGCTGCCCCCTGCCTTCTCTGGAACACATCTCCACCTCCCGCTGCCCCAACAGAGCTAACAAAATAATAAAGGACAGCTCTCACCCAGGTCACAGACTGTTCTCTCTCCTGCCTTCTGGGAGAAGATACAGGAGCTTCAAGTCACGGACAAACAGACTCAAAAACAGTTTCGACCCCTGGGCCGTCAGGCTGCTTAACCACCACACATAATGCAATAACCGTAACCATTCTCACACATACACACACTTTTAATGCACTTTATATACTATTTTTATATCAATATTTTTAACTATGTATTCCCCCGTATGATTGTTTATGTTGTATGTCCTATTGCCGTGTTTTTTAGTGTTATGTATGTGTTTGTATTTTTTGCTCACCGGGACAGAGTTGCACTCTGAATCTCGTTATACTCTGTTTATAATGACAATAAAAGGCTTTAACTTAAACTTAAATATATATACAGAATATATTAAATACAGTGTTGGCCAATCAATTGATGGATGACGTATTCTTACATTAGTTTATATTACATGTTTTCAATTTCTTAATTGGATCCTTTGATACTAGCTTCCCCTATTCTTGATATCATAGTCAACTCATTTAGATGATGTTTTAATTTTTATTCGAACATATGCTTATTCATTGATTTCTTCCGATGAGTTATTCTCGGCGCAATTGAATTAATCCCAACAGTATTTGTATTTTATTTGCTTTTAACACATTAAAAAGGAAGGGTGAATAAGACAGCACATTAGACTAAATGTCCCATCAATGTTGTACATTAACCAACTAGTTTCCTACATTGTATGGGTAATACCTTCTAAATCGGAAGTACATTAAATGGCATATTATTCAATGCATGTATGTTTCATAGAATATATTATTTTGGGTAGGTTTGCTCTGTCCGTAATAGCATTTTAGATTGATTAAATAACAGTACATGTGTCTGAATGAATACTTGCCTACTTTTACTTAAAAAGTATGAATGGCCAGTACTGTCTAAACTTCGTAATGGAGTATTTCACCGCAGGTGTCGGGTGTTTGACTTACTTCAAGGATCTCAACGACCTGCAGCAATGCTTCGCATACAAGGTGCGCTAAAGTGTTATTAATGGATAATAAAGTGCTACTCGAAGTGAGTGGTAAAGTTTCGAGTTAAAGGAGGTAAAGGGAACTGACTGCTCTGTGTATCGAAGCTCGAGGCTGTAAAACAGGCGTCCAGTAGTTGTCTGGAGTCTCTTGGTTCTCCTCGCTTTGGAACAGCAGACACTCCTCCTCGAGATGCTGCTATCGTCTGTTCAAGACAGGCAAATATTCCATTCAGGCAGCAACAGTGAGTCGCTGCTGTCTTCAACGACCAGCACGGCATTTGGACTTCTGAACTTCATGTTTGCCTAGATCACCCATTTTTCCTGCAGAGCTCATACGTTAAATGCCACACCCGTTTCCTCTCCATCAAACTCTCAATCTGACTCAGTGCTTCGTAACGTGTTTGCCAGCTAGCATGCTAAGTAGCTCCGATAGTCCGGAGGTAAACGCTCCAGAAAAAAGAGCAGAGCCAGTCCATTCAGAGGGTTTTTCCATCCACGACACACCAGATGATGGAACCTAGTTAAGAGCTGGGACGCTCACACCACTTTCTTCGAGGAACACAGATTGAACGCGTACGAGACGAGACGCACGCTCGCGTGGATCATTGGTTCAGGTTCTCCTCTGTTCTTCTCTGTGGTGATTAAACAGCAAGGTTGATTACCGCCAGCCTACTGTACAGAGTGGTGTATTCACCATATCATCACGCTTGTGGGAGTGTATACCTACTGCTTATTTACGTTCGTTTTAAAATTCCTTCCAATCATCCTGTTTCATCAGAATACTTCAAGAATGGCCTTCCTCTGCGATAACTCCTTACCCCCTCACCTGTCTGTTCCCCAGGTCCCCATCAGGCTCCACTCCCTGCCTGCCTCTCCTGACCCTGTCTCTTAGGTGTTTCCCTCTCGTCTTTGTACATGTTGCCAGTGTGATTTGTTGCCACCATTTTTTTCTCTCCTTCACTCCACACCCCCTGCATTCTTCAACTTACACTTTTTTCCCTTTAACAAAACATTGTGCCGTTTTAATCCTGTATGTCCAGTCTGCAGTCTAGTGATTGTCGATCTCCTCCTCGTTGTTTCTTTTCTGTAGAGGCTTTATCTATGACACGGTGATTTGCTGTAGACTTGCTGGTCTATGGCTCCTCCCCTTTTGATTCTTTCCTCCCACCCTTTTCTGTCATAATTTTCATACCCTTCTTCTTATTGCTTTTCGCCTTCCTCCAAGTGAAACTCTGCCATGGTATTGCCCCATTTCCTTTTGTACACGACCTCTTTGTAACTATCAGCTGTCATTCCCTTGAACCCCCGTCAATGGTGCAGCACCAGCATAACTGGCACAATCTATCCCCCTCCTCTGAACATTCAGTAAGCATGTGGTTTAACACTGGATCTAGATTTGTTTTTCGATTTTTAGCAGTTTTCTTAAATACCTTTTAAACTGCATTTCTTCGAACATTGCGCCCATCTTGTGTACATATCAAGAATTGTTCCGGACAGAATCTCTGTTTTGCCTATTAATGCTGTCATACCCGATTATCGTGTTAACCCCGACAGGTAATCTAATTTTTTGAATTGTGCGTATAAAATACTTTAATGGCCCCGGCCCCCACTTATCATCCCACCAGTGGGCACCAATGGCCAGGGTATGCCTGGGTAGGCTAGAGCCGGATATGGCTTACCCCACTAGTCGGAAATAATGATGTTAAAGTAAGACTACAATAACATACCGCCAACTGCAGCGCGGAGTAAATGTGTCACAGAACAGCAAGTTAGTAGATGATTCTCAGTAGCCACTTGTCTTGGGAAATACGAGAGACTAGACCACGGTTTTTGAAAACTGTTTTTTAGTCACGTAGTGATCGTCTTCTCAATAGAACATCTTTGCGATAATTCTTCTCTGGCCAATCAGAATCGACGATAACGGGTGTGGTTGGTCTGCTGCGCAGGAAACCCCGCCACGGAGATACTTTTGCCTGTAGTGCATCTCTGCTGCTATCTACTACATCATGCTACAACATTCACGTGCTGATACGAAATTGATTATTTTTATATTTAGATTTTCTTCTTGTGTTGTGTTGTTGATAGGTGTGTGGTGCTGTCAATGACACAAGAAAATCATGTTAAATTGGATAGATTACTGTAGTTAACATTGGTATTATATGTCGCGCCTGCGGTTCATTGTATTTTTCCATTCCCACAACAAATGCATAAAGAACATGGCATATTTTGGACTATGGTCTCGATATGGTGATTAATCCATGATTAATTAATTTGAAGGTGTGATTAACGTTCTGATTGAACATTTTTTAATCGTTTCGGACAGCCCCTACATTGCCGTTTAGTGAGATGTATGCAAATGTCTAGCTCACCCCCGTTGAGCAGCCGTTGTTGATGGAGATAAGGTAGCGTCAAAAGTCTCTAGACACATGTGCTTGGTAAATGGATTTTTCCTGAACACGCTGTCTGCACAGACGTCGTTGTGGCGGAAAAGCACACAGTTACTGCATGTGATCGAATTTTTTTGGTCGTTTTAGACTTTGGTGTACCCCGCAACAGTGCTTGAGGATCGACAAAGCAGCAGTGACAAATTTGGAATTACCACTCGGGGCTAATACTAAATGGGTGTATATTCATCGTCTAAAATGGAAAAAAGATTAAATTCAATTTTGGTAAAATAGGTGTTTATGGACTTATTCGCAGCCGAACAACCTGAATACCATTTAGATCTGAATAATGGACTTATATTATTGACCAAGGTTCATGTGATTTGTACAAATACAAATTGCAGGCATCCAAAGCTTTTTTTTTCTACCGCAACACATTTATTATAGAATATGCTTTTTCAGACCAACTAGTTATATATAATATAAGAAACCTGGACAAATGTCGAACTATTTACACATAGTTGAAGATCAGAACTTTCAAACCAACGTATATCATTATAAAGTTGTCTAAGCGACAGTGTCAAATGTCTGGTGTCTGTCTTCCAAGACCAGTGGGTCTGGCTGCTTGCGGGTGAAGATGGGCAGCCCCAACCGGTTGATGGTGCATTGGGTGCTGTGTTGTTGTAGGTGGGAAACGCTACAAGTGCTATCCGAAGACCCACGAGACCTCCGCTGTGTAAGTGCATGCTGTGGTGGAGCCTTTGTGGGACAGCCCGATGGCCATCGGAAGACCGAGGCTTCCCCCGAGGCGTGCGTGGTGTAAAAGTTGGGAGTGCTGCCTAAGGATTTTTTTTGTTGTAGGATCGACGCTGCGCTATATAGGGGGTCGATCTCTGCTCACAGATGGTG
>NW_011364195.1:91920-93195 GCF_000735185.1 Notothenia coriiceps | reverse complement strand
TTGCCGTGTATGTGTTTGTATTTTTTGCACACTGGGACAGTTGCACTCTGAATCTCGTTGTACTCTGTGTATAATGACAATAAAAGGCTTTAACTTTAACTTATAAAGCAAAAAGCTCCAGCTACCAAATGCATCTCTTGGTAAGATAGTTTAGCATTTACACTCTTTTCAATACAACCTTCTGTTTAAAAAAGTAAATCCTGACTTTCCCCCTCTGTTTCCCTGACCTTTAGTTAGAGTGTTGTCAATGACGAACAGCTTCTCATGTCATCACTGAACTTTGGCCAATCAAAAAATCTCTTCTGTACGCATCACTTGTGTCTTATTTGAAGCACTTACAATGGTTTTTGTCTTATTGACAGCTAATGCACTTGCAGGATTCTTGCTTTCTTGAGGTCTTCATGGGTAAATGCACTTATTGTAAGTTGGTTTAAGGATAAAAGCAAGGTAATGTAATCCACTGAATGAACAGAAATCCTTGGAGCTGTAGGTCTGTGTCTGACATTGTAACACACACTGCAAAGAGTATATTGATCGAATAGCTCAGGACACGCATTAAGTGAGCTTTGCTGAAATAAATAATGATATTGATTTGGTATATTGATTTGAACTAGCGTTTCTATAAACAGTATCTTCTGTTCAGTACATCCACTCATACATTCATCACCAACTACCTCTTCCTTCATTTATTTACTCCTTATATCTTAAACAATATTTCGGTAAAATAAACAATACATGAGCAATTCTACATAAATGGCAGAGGCCGAATAATGGTGGCAGTAATTGTTTTCCAGGCATTTAGTTATATATAAACTGAAGACAATGTTAAACGTCAGAGTGGTATTGGATACTGAGCTTGTTGAAACACAACCAATCTAATATAAATGGCAGAGGCAGTTAAGAAGTTATTGTTTTCTAAGCATTTCATTATACATATTGAAGAATATGGCCAACGACAGACAGGTTTTTAGCTTTATTTTCTACAAGGACAATTCAGAAAAGCAGACACTTGCTCTTCTGATCCTCTTATGACGTGTTAGTTTGAGAATAGAGCGTTGTAATATTGCGCTGAGGGTTAGAAGGTCACTCACCAGTCTGTATAGCTCTGTGACGCTGATTTCATCGGGGTCCACCATGCTGAACTCCCGCCTGGGCACCAGGTCCAAGCAGAGCTGCCTGAAAGATTGTGACACAAAGCGGTGAGGAAGGGAATTAAATACAAATCAGACACATACAGTATGAGGGTCGTTTGTATCCTAGTGTGTGGCGGGGGGG
>NW_011364195.1:91450-91870 GCF_000735185.1 Notothenia coriiceps | reverse complement strand
TCCTCTCCCTTAGGGACAGACGAAAGATGTATTCCTGCTGTGCTTCTTCCTCAAACTTTCTCTCTCTCTTTTTCCCTCTCTTCTTTTTGGTCTTATCCTCCTTTAGGACCATAACGGCACGCTGGTGTGTCTCCTTGTCAGCAATAAAAGAGACAGGCCTGGTCAACCATACAACAGCCCACAGAGAGGGACTGTGTGTGTGTGTGTGTGTGTGTGTGTGTGTGTGTGTGTGTGTGTGTGTGTGTGTGTGTGTGTGTGTGTGTGTGTGTGTGTGTGAGCAGAGCCGACAGCAGGGGGAAGGAAAGAGAATGAAGGGTAAGGATATAAAAAGAGAATGACAGAAGTTGGGAGTTCTTTTTTATTTCACCCCCCATGGCATGGAGAGGAATGAGAGAAGAAAGAGAAAGGGAGGATGGAGGG